>NC_059366.1:43917500-44045000 GCF_019703515.2 Myxocyprinus asiaticus | reverse complement strand
AGCAAGAACTTTTAGTCATTACACACATGCGCAAAACCCTCTCCATAAATAAAGATGCACACGTGTCTTTCTGCACGAGACTGAACTAAACTGACTCACCTACTGGACACATCAGACTCACAGATCGTATTTCAGTCCACCACAATCAATATTATGGGGCGTTTTTGAGGGGAGGGTGACATGCAGGGTGTTTTCATGCTTAAAATGAATTCTTGTAAAGAATGACTGTCATGCATTATAGATGTCTTGTAGATGTACATATCTTTAGTCAAAGAGACAGACAGACAGATACACAGATAGACAGACGGACAGACAGACAGACGGAAACATATAAACAGACAGACACAGAGAAACAGATACATACATACAGACAGACAGACGAATAGATATACCACAGACAGACAGACAGATAGATAATTAAAACCCATGTTGGAATCTATGTAAAAAAAAAAAAACTAAAAAAACAAACAAACCAAAAAAAAAAAAAAAAAAAAAAACACAACTAAGGGCATGAATCTCAAAACTTTCCAAAAACATGTTCAGGTTTTATTTCACCCTAAAACCATAATAAATAAATAAATTACATTTTGCTTAAAATTAAGCTTATTTTTTAAGAAGCATTGAGATTTATTTTACATCATATTATTTTCATGACAATTAAGCACATTTTTCCTACAAATTATTAATGAGAAATAAACACTGAGAATAAAGAAAATTATTCAAATGTAAATTGGCCATGATTGGGGGAAAAATGTCCTTAATTGTCAAGAAAATATTGTAACATTGCAATAAAAATAAAAACAAAACCTGAATTGTTCTAAAACAGGATCCATTTTCTAGATGCAAAATTGTATTGTTTAATTTTTTGTCCTTTTTGTGATTTTGGAGTTTGAAATGTGACCTGGACATGTTTTTGTGAGATTGACTCTTGGGTTTTGTCATTAAAGAGGGTCTTTTCTTACACGGGTCACTGTGGTGTCCGGGGGCTGAGTTTAAGAGCATCATAGCGGTGGCAGCATCAATATCAGACTCTGCAACAAAACACAAGATACAGAGGGGTCAGTGTGTGTGTATGGGGGGGGGGGGGGGGGGGGTTAATCAAGGGGCTGGAGTTTCTCCGTTTCCAAGCAACCCTTCAGGAGCTTTGAATTATTCATCAGCAACAAGTCAGAGAGAGAGAGAAAGAGAGAAAACAACTGACGACATAGACAAGGTGACAGACAGAGAAAAGAGAGAGACAGAAATCACATAACACTGATACATCCAAACCACAACATTACTGGATACAGATTTTTAAACATCACTGTGATTCAGACCAATTCACTAATGAACCATTTCAGACTGATTTGTGGGTCGTTTTAAAGAACGATTCCCTTTCAAATCAAACATCAATCGGTTTTAGGGGCCGTTCACACCAAATCTGTCCACATTGTTTCTCTGTAACTTTTCCATGTAAACACGCACTGGAGAGACGTCTTTGATTGTTGCAATGCATCTCGCTGTTTTTTCAGCGTCTCAGGAACGGCACGTTTTTAGACGCCATGTCAGGTTAAAAAGAACTGCAAAATTTTAAAGGACACCTGCGTTCTGTTCTATTCACTGCATCGAGTCAACGTTTTTAGCGCAAGAACACTTTCGGCCTGAACGGCCCCTTAATCTGCGCACGAGCAATATCTAGCTGATGAGATATTTTTAGAGCAAAGGAAAAATAGAAAAAAATGCACATTCACCAGTGACTAACTAGATTTCTAAACTGACACTTGTAAATTTGAAAGAGACAATATTTAAAATGCCAAACAGAGAACTGTCTCACCTTTCAGAGAGCAGCCCTGGAGGAAGAGGTGTCGTGCGGGGGAGAAGGCACTGTCAGACAGACAGAAAGTTATTTTGCTTAGTTATTTACACTTATATTGTACAAAAGTGTGCGTGTTTTTGTACTGTAGTATATTTACCTGGGTGGGGAGGCGGGGGGCGTGCAGAATGAGTGGGCTGTGGGAAAGTGCTGTTTCTTTAGAGCTTGAATCAGATTGGGTCTGTATTCAGGGTCCACACACCACAGAGATCCCTTTCCATTCACCTATAAGAACCACACAGTTAGATGACATGAGCACCACTGCAGAGCAAGTAAAGGGCTGTTCACACCAAACGCGTTTTTGAATCCATGTGTTGTTTTTCAATTGTTTTTCTATGAAAACATGCGCTACATGGACGTCTGTGACCATTTTTTCGGCACGCCACTCATTTTTTAGATGGCATTTTAAGTTAAAAAGAACAACACGTCTCGAGACACCTGCGTTCGATTCCACCTCTTGCGCTGCATCTAGCTTTTTAAGCGCAAGAACACATTGGGTCTGAACGGCCCCTTAGTTGTCATTTAGCAAGCGCTTTCATCCAAAGTGACCAACAGAAAATTTATGACGGATTCAGTTCTATTGGATTAACCTGAGGCTTAAGTGTCTTGCACAAAGATACAACAGTGAACATTTACTGGATTCAAACCTACAGCCTTTCGGTTACCAGCCTAGATCTCAAAACCATCTCAAAACTGATGCATACTGCATGCAAAAAATGTCTGGCTTTACACAACTTTTGGGGATTTACCAAAATTTATCAAGATGAGGGGCATTGAATATTTAAAGATAAGCTTTTAGGTAGCAAGTAAAACAGATATCCATGAGAAGAACTGTATATTTAGGGGTCAAGCACCAAAGGTGCGTACTGTTGGCACCTATTGTATCAGTTGGTGTTCGTATTCTTTTTCTTGCTGGGATGCTATGGCAGCCCATAGAACTGTATGTAGGAAAATGCTGAAATTTGGCACACTGATAGAGGACACCCTCAAATATAACTGACCCAAATATGGGGTCTCTAACTCAAACCCTCTAGTGCCACCAACTGTTCAAAGTTGCACTTGTTTATGCTCATAACTTTTTAACCGTAAGGTCAAGAATCAAAATTTATAACAACAGAATCATCCATTTCCGGCCAACTAGATTTTTCGCCATTTAGAATTTTCTGAAAAACATACTTTTTCAAACTCCTCCTAGGCTGTATGTCCGATTTGCACAACATTTGTTGTGTATCATCAAGGGACAATGGGAACAAAAATGTATTAAAATATTTTTGATAGACCAAATCGTACTCGAATAACGCTTCAACGAATTTGACGGCGACCACGGCAAAACAAAAGTAAGCATAAATGTATCTTTGCAACGCTTTAGCATACTAACATGAAACAGCTATGTGCAATTGGCGGGAGATGTGTAGAACTTTGTAAATAAATGGTAATCTGATGGTTTACTACATTCATTCTTTCTCCAAAGGCTGTAATACTACAGCACTTTTGCCAGGGTTTTTTCCCACTGGGACTGAGAGATAAAAATATTAATCGACAATCACCAAAAACAAATAGACCAATACAGTACAAGTCATTATGTCACAGTTTGGGGGTTTCATAAAATGGCACGTGTGCAAGAAGGATTATATGTATGTATCTGCCCAGTTCACTCCAAACACACAGAAAAAAATGACAAAACAGTTTGACACATAAACTGCCGCCTTGTGAGAGATTCTAGCCACTGAAAAGCTTCTTAATGTGATCAACTGAGCATGAGATTGGCAATACAGAGCCTGCTGGGAGTTTATGAGGTATGGTTAAAAGCTGCCGATAAACATCAGAGTTTGGTCGTAAACAGCAGAAAAGATGCAGTTTGGATGATTTGACAGGATATGATCCATAAATTATTACTGTATCAGTAAATTACTGTGGCACTCAATGGTGTGAGTAGATGGGTTTTGTTGGGAGTCAAGAGCGTTGAAGGTAGAATAACCCATGATTAAGCATGGTGTCATATTTAACGTTTCTGAAATTGATTACTGGCAGACAAAAGCCTACATCCAGTGTACAGCATCACAAAAAGTCTAGAGGGGATTTTACAAGTTTTGCCTATCCATCTATTCATATATCCAGGTGAATTTCACAAAACCTATCAAGAACATATCTAGGTCATACTTTCACCTCAAAATAAAAAAAAAATAAGCCTATTTTAAGACCATTAAGATTTACCCCCATGTATATGTCATTTTCATGAAAATTAAGCACCCTCTCCCCCCAAATGCCATTCTCATTATCATAATGTTGAAAAAAATTGTTGTAAAGTTTCAAATATATCATGGCAGTATTTGTTGTAATGTCTTAAATTTATGCTGATTTTCAATTAAAAATAATTGTAATATTGTATTATAGCAATTTTGACAGTAACTAAAGTAATAGGGACCTAACAAGAATCATAATTGAGAATAACGAACATACAAAAAAATTTAAAAGTACAAAACTGTCATTGAAAAATGTCACAATGCTAAACATTTGAATAGTCATTAGAAAGGCCTAATTTAAATTTTTATAAATAAATAAATAAATAAATAAATGTATTATCATTTATGGATAAAATAGCATCAGGACGTATTATCTCAATATAAAAAAAATCATCGTGAGCAACAACTTGCTAAAAACAAATAAGTAAATCATTTGGCACAAACAAATTGGGGCCACATGGCGAAAGAGAAGCACCAAAGTTTGCTGCCATTGAAAACTTAGCTAAACTATTTACTTATTTATTTGTAGCAAGTTGTTACTCCCAATAACATCTCAGTGACATCATTTTGTTGTTTACAAAAAGTCGTAGAAGTATGCCAAAAATTGTGCAAACGCCTTTATGCATTTTTAAGATATGAGCAATCAAACATAGTGGCCCCCTTGTTTTTTGGGCCACCATTAACATTAAAACCACCTGCCTAATATTGTGTAGGTTCCCCTCATGCCACCAAAACAGTGCCAACCCGCATCTCAGAATAGCATTCACAATTGTACAGAGCGGTTATCCGAGTTACCATAGACTTTATTAGTTCAAACCAGTCTGGCCATTCTCTGTTGACCTCTCTCATCAACAAGTCGTTTCCGTCCACAGAACTGCCGCTCACTGGATGTTTTTTGTTTCTGGCACCATTCTGAATAAATTCTAGAGACTGTTGTGTGTGAAAATCCAGCTCAGCAGTTACAGAAATACTCAAACCAGCCCATCTGGTACCAACAATCATGCCACGGTCCAAATCACTGAGATCACATTTTTTCCCCATTCTGATGGTTGATGTGAACATTAACTGAAGCTCCTGACCCGTATCTGCATGATTTTATGCACTGCAGCCACACGATTGGCCGATTAGATAATCGCATGGATGATTGTTGGTGCCAGATGGGCTGGTTTGAGTATTTCTGTAACTGCTGAGCTGGATTTTCACACACAACAGTCTCTAGAATTTACTAGAATGGTGCCAGAAACAAAAAACATCCAGTGAGCGTCAGTTCTGTGGACAGAAATATCTTGTTGATGAGAGAGGTCAACAGAGAATGGCCAGACTGGTTTGAACTGACAAAGTCTACAGTAACTCAGATAACCGCTCTGTACAATTGTGGTGAGAAGAATATCATCTCAGAATGTTATTCTGAGATGCGGGTTGACGCTGTTTTGGCGGCATGAGGGGGACCTACACAATATTAGGCAGGTGGTTTTAATGTTGTGGCTGATCGGTACACATATATACACACACACACAAAATATATATACAAAATAAAATAGTATACATCAATTATATTCTTATGTTTATATTATCATTTCATAAAATATGAGAGAGAGAGAGAGAGAGAGAGAGAGAGAGAGAGAGAGAGAGAGAGACATTGAGGACTACGTAGGAGGAGGGTGGCTAAACCTAGACTCAGATAAACAGGAAGAAGGAAACGTTGTCAGGGTAACGAAAATCAGGCAGTGTCATATGAAACCAGTTGTGTGTGTCTCTCTCTGTGTTTGACAGATGAGCTCTCACTGATGACCTCTCATGAATCCAGAGAAAATTATTTCACTGTCGCTCTCTTACACATGTTCACTCTCACTGCAGTCAGTTAATACATCTCAACATTACGGCTGAGTGGCCAAACACTTTACACTGACCGTACACGACACCGAGGAAGACGGACACGAAAGTGCAACACTGTCTGATGTCATTTGGTAAAACATTATGTTGGCAATGGTGGACAAGCAGGAGCTATGGCCTAGTGGTTAAAAACAGTGAGTTGTGGTACTTGTTTGGACAACATGTTTTCAAAACCAGCTTGTAACATTTCTTGGTCCCGTACCCTCCCCCTCACTCTCTCTACTACAAATGGCAATTTCTTCAACTTTGGACACTATTAGCACTGTGGATTTCTAGAAAGAAAGGTCCAGTTAAAACATTTTTTACACTCTCACTAGTTTATTTAATTTGTCTCTAACAATGTCCAACAGTGTATACACATGCATCACAGGAGATTTATGTCATTTTTGCCATTTTTTTGTTCCTGAAAGTCATGAAAATTTCCAGCACATCTCAAATTCTGTATTGTGTTTAACAGAATTTTTTGCTGGAAATGATGGCCAACTTCTTTGGCTTGCTAAGGCAAATTTCATAGCTAACATTTTATGTACCCTACATACAATTGAATAATGTTTTCACACTTTTTGCATAATTTCTTAACAAAAAATATTCTCCCAATATTCAGCACATAAGTGATATTTCCTTTGATTTTTCTTTGTTTTCTTCAAACATCACTTGTGTCATATTTCATCACAAGCATGCTCTTCATTTAAAAATGTTGTCCACTTGATAAACAAGTATAATACATTTAGAAAAAACTTTATTAGAGGCAAAATTGTTTGGTGTGGTGGAAATGACGGCACAACTGTGGAACAGTCATAATTTTTGAAACATTTATAGAATGGATTCCCATGGTGCTTTTTTAAGAGCTTTTTGTCATTTTTCCATAGTTGCTGCAGCTGCACAATCCAGCGCGTTTGTGGCACAAATCAACTGGCTTCATCTGATGCACTAAAACTCTAAAATTCAATGCAAATATGCAGTAAATAATATAGAAGCTGTAAACACATTCTACTCTTTTTGTTGTAAAGTGCTGATACCTCATATTATATTATATACCTGGTGTTTTGTCTTACTGTACATTATTTAATATGTATATCACTGTGCCTGTTATATTATCCTGGCATTAAAACTAGCAGTGATGTTCGGAAATTAATTTAGACTAAGCTCGAAGTAAAATATCACATAAAGACTTTACATGCAATATTTTACTACAAGTGTAGACAAACAAACTGCAGAACCTCACTACTATTTTTATTGCAAGGATAATATAACAAAGTATTCCTGTAACGGTGCTCTTTTTCTCACCACGCACAAGAAACCCTGAATTCAATACAAATTTGCAATAATTAAATAAAGTCTACTTTTATACTATGTTTAATGTTATGCACCATATTTTATGCTATAGCTGATCTGTTTTACTTAATGTACATTATTTTACATGTATTTATATCACTGTACATTATGTTATATTATCCAGGCATTAAAAAGGAGAAGCTGGGTTCGGGAGTTCATTTGGAGTATACTCATAGCAAAATATATGCATATACAGAGGATGCAAATGCAACAGCTCACTCGCACAAAAAAAACACAGATTCTATATTCCTTTAAATGCATCAAAACATGGAAAGAACATAATGAAACAGTTTTATCAGATTAGCTAAATAACTGAGATAAATATTAATAGCATGCATTGGCAGCTGAATGCACCAGAATAAATGTTTGTAGAACAGCGCCAAGAACTCAATAATGCATAACCAATTTTTTTTTAAAGTGCCACGTAATATTTTTGCATTATAAGTGTCGTTTTCATTATTTAATTTCATTAAACATTATCTTTTTTCACATTTCATGTGTCCATTTAAATTGAGCTTTTATTTTGCCGTTTCTGTGTGTTTTGACAGTAGTTCCGCACCTCCGGATAAGCAGTTTGCTACTAGTGTTATCAAACCCCATTTAAATAAATATATAGTCTGCATGTGCTGCATGCTTCAGAGCGCTCTTCTCACTGTCATCTACTACACACGTACACATACCAGGAGCGAGTGTGATGCTCATGATAAGGTGCTTTCAGTGTACGAGTGGCAAGCTTCACACACTAATTTTGAAGAATGCAGCAAACGTAAATTTAATATATTTTTTATTAAATCACAGCCTATGAGCAAATGAGCGAAGAATAAAGTCCAAACTTGTTAACTTTGTAAGATGTCCGTACAGACAGACTGCAAAGGTTTTTAAAGGATCTAAACATGCTGGAAACAAGCTATGCTATTTGATGTAGTAAAGCAGGAAGTTCAGCACTTGTTGCGCAAAGCCCCAAAGTCCAATTGAAGATGAATGCAAAGCAAGTGTCAATTAATAATCACACTTGGACAAATCACGATTTATATTTGATTCATTGTGCATTCAAACTTAAATTTTGTCCCAAATATGTTCAGTGACATTTTATAGCTAATGCAATTTTTATGACTGGATTCAGTGATTTCATCTGTGTTTTCTGCATCGCAGACTTCATAGGGCCCTACATGTGGTAACGGAGGTATAAGCAGACTCCAATCGTTGAATTATTGAAAATTAATTTACATATCGAGGTGTAAAGGCCACATCACCACGCTATCAACACAGATGTGAATTCATTTTAAAAAAAAATCTGCGGTCTGACCGTCGATGTAGTCTAAAGTTTACTAAATAAACTTTAGACAATTTGAATATTTTTGTAAAAAAAAATTGGTAGTTTTTGTAAACAGCAGTGTTGGAACTGAAAAATTGCATCATATCAATATTTGTACAAAAACCTTGTCAGCAACACAAACAATTTTATTATACTAAAATATTTTCCAGGACAAATAATTATTTCAGGACATTTAGGTATTGTTTTCACTTTCCATGACAGGAAAACTGCATTGCGAAATTCCAGGTTTTCCAGGACCAGGCATGGGAACCCTGGCTGTTTCTTGCTTGTTTTTTATCATTAAAAATGACATTCGGAGTTTTGAATTATCCATCAATGTTTTTAAAATGTAGTAAATGAAAGATGTGTTAAAAATGTGTTCACACACGAGGCACCAAGAAAAGACGCGTCACTTTTTATCTTCAATAAAGAATGTGAGGTAGTTTATATGTGCATTTTTTTTTACATTTTATAATAACTTTCATGAATAACATTAACAAGCATTATTGCATGCAATGCTTAACAGATTATTAGTTAAAACAAAATAGTAATTTAAATGGTCATGAATGTGATGGAATTTTGATTAATGCACATGTTCATGAACTACTAATCTGTTAAGAATTATTTAATGTTTATGAAAACTGTAGTAATTCTTTTTTTCCCCTCCCCTTTTCTCCCCAGTTTGAAATGCCCAATTCCCAATGCACTCCAAGTCCTCATGGTGGCGTAGTGACTCGCTCCAATCGGGGTGGTGGAGGATGAATCTCAGTTGCCTCCGCGTTTAAGACCGTCAATCCGCGCACCATATCAAGTGGCTTGTTGCGTGCGTTACCGCGGAGACATAGTGCGTGTAGAGGCTTCACGCCATCCACCGCAGCATCCACGCACAACTCACTACGCGCCCCACCGAAAGCAAACCACATTATAGCAACCACGTGGAGGTTACCCCATGTGACTCTACCCTGCCTAGCAACCGGGCCAATTTGGTTGCTTAGGAGACTTGGCTGGAGTCACTCAGCAAGCCCTGGTATTCGAACTCACGACTCCAGGGGGGATAGTCAGCGTCTTTACTCGTTGAGCTACCCAGGCCCTCCTACTGTAGTAATTCTTAAAAAATTAGTCATTCATAAAGTGTCATTTCTGGGTTGACCAATACTTCAACCTTAGGATATTCCAGTGGGAACTGTCCCTGAACTAAATGTTCTGTAATCGGTCGCTCACACTGAAAACATTCTTTTGCTTAAAAACGCTAGATGCGGCGCCACGAATAGAGCAGAACGCAGGTGTCTCAAATGCATTTTTAAAAGTTGAAGCACTTTCAACTTCACACCATGTCTTAAAATCGTGGCGCTCCTGCACGAAACGCTGAAAAAACAGTGAGACACGGTGCAATGGTTAAAGACGTCCATCTAGCACACATTTACATATAACAAAAACAATCAAAAACAGTGCAGACATACCCACCGAACAGCCCCCCAAATCACACTGCATAAAAGCACCAGCTAAATGTCTAATTAGTAAAAAGACTAGCTAGTTTGCTTACTTATGCAGAGCAACTTGGAAGTATACCACCATCGGGATTGAATGAACGATGCTCACCTTCCCAAGGCTCCTCTCGACCTTGCGGAAGCACTTGTTGAGGGACAGGTTGTGCCGCACTGAGTTCTTCCAGCCAGTGGGGGCGCTAGAGAAATAAGGAAAGTGCTCCAGGATCCAACCGTAGATGTCCTTCACTGGCAGAGACTTGCTGGGGGACTGTTCGATGGCCATGTATATGAGCAGGGAGAAGGAGAAAGGTGGCTTTGACTTGATGGAATCTCCACGAGAAGTTGCCGAGGAGATGACGGAGTTCCCGTGGTTGCCCTCGATGTCAAAGAGTGGACTGGGGCTGGACTGGGCCTCGGGTTCTCCCAGCGTGAAGTTCTGGAGAAGATTCTCGTGCAGCCAGTTGAGGTTGGTAAGTTCTTCGTCTCCTGAGCTGGAGGTACGATCCAGGCTGGTGGCCAGGGGGCTGGAGGCACACTCGGCTTCAGGTATCGTCCCACAAACTCCACGCAGGCCCGCCCGTTCCCCGAGCACACCTAGGGATTCTGCTTTCTTATCCGGCGACATCCCGATGATTGGACCCATTAAATCAGGGACGTCTTCTGAAGGGAAAATCAAATAGAAAGGAAAAAGTGTGAGGAAATCTGTTTGAAAAAATGGAAAAAAAAATTACGATTGCTAACGAACTGGTAAATCTGGTAGCATTTATTTGAACATAACAGGAAAACCGAGCCCTGAGAATGTGTGAAGAGAATGGATCAAACTCATGCCACATAATGAGGTCATTGTCAGTACAAGGGTTATTGACAAATAAGGTGTCGGAGCATTTTAACAAGTAGAGCGCGGTATCAGACCCGATACCGATACCAGTATCGGTACATCCCTACTTTAAACCCCAGAAAAAAATATAAAAATGACTTTGATTTCAGAAATTTAACATGTTTATCATAGAAGAGGTGTATTCAAGTAATTGTTATGTGTGTATTTGAATAATTTAATAGATCTGGACAGAAAATGCATGTCACATCATAGACCCATGAACAAAAATTACAACTGTGAGAAAAAGGTTAATCTGTTGACAATCGTTTTACAATCAAAAAACATAATACACAAAAATTATGTAAAATGACCATGAAAATTGGTGGACAAATGATCAAACTCATAAAACACACATCGACAGATAAACTGAAGTATGAACAGAAATGGTGTTTGATCTGTTGACAATCATCCGAGCGTAGTAGGAAAGAAAAAAATGGAAATAAAAAATAAAAAACAATAAATTGGTGAACAGAATGAATCAAACTGGTGCCGCACTTTTATAGAGCATCTGTCCTTTCAAGCTGATTTATGACCATCTTTACAATTTTCCACAATTCAAGCTTCGAGCCTAACATCTTGCTTGTACTTCCTCTTCTCTCCGATCTCCCTTATACCTTCCAATAATCTCTCTTTTCTGAGAAATCTCTCCAAGAAATCCCCCTATTTCTAGAACTCATGTGCTGGTATTTCTCGCAGTCCTTCAGCAATCTCAACTGAAGGAGAAGCTCTTGTGTCTGAGGGTTATTGAAGATTCTTGAGAGCGATTGAGATGACCCAGTCTGATTATCATCACCGCCCACCTCCTTACGGATCACACGCAGCTGCTAGTTAGCCATCAACCAGCGTGCCAACCAGCTGCGTGAAAACCGTCAATGGACACTGGCTGAGGAGCAAATGGGCTGCATAAAATCCACAAATCCACATTACGTCTCTGCTCATTCATTACCATGAAACCAGAGGTGAGAGTGTTGCTTAGGCAGCCTATTGCCTATAACGGGCCGTGCAGGAAAGCATTGCTGCCAGTTATTTCCATTTGCATGAGTTCAGAGGGAATGTCATATAAAGCATTGGAGAATCTTTAGAGTACCTTTCAAATTTTTGCTATATTTTACCTCACATTACTGTATCAATATTCTCGCAAGCGGGGGGCCTAAGCATAAGCAAATGAGCTAAGAAATGAACGTCTGAATGTCTACAACTTGTTAACTTTGTAAGATGTCTGTGCAGACTGGCTGTTAATGTTTTTAGAGGGTCTAAACATGCTGGAACCAAGCTATGCTATTTGATGTAGTAAAGCTAGAAGTTCAGCACTTGTTGCGCAAAGCCTCAAAGTCCAATTGAAAATGAATGCGAAACAAGTGCGTAAAAGATTGTAATATATAATAGTTTCAATTCGCAACACACTAAACAAAGTAATCACAATATTTTCGCATTGCAACCAAAATATTGATATAATATCGTATCTCCAGGTACCTACTGACATCAGTCAGGAATCATCCCAGCAGTATAAAGCATGGCCAGGCTAGGGAGGCCCCCGTGGATTTTACTTCTACCCCACCACCCCCCCGGGGAGACAACCAAGGGGGACCCCCGGTCAGACGAAAGGGGAACCCATTGCTCACCCAAAGCCAAAATGCCAAAATGTTTGTATCCTAGTACCGGCCCTGCTATAAAGCCTTTTGAAATTGAAATCTCTTTGGTTTGGATCAGATTTGTGTGGATGCTTTTGCTTTATAGGACTGTTGTACTGCTCAACGGCAACTATAAATATAATCCTTAATGTGTTTCAACGGTTATATGGCACATTGTCAAGTCAAAGGGCACAAACATATTATTGTAGAATGGGCAGATGCGCTCTTGCCATGGCATTAAAGCAGAAAGCAGGTCATTGCCGTTGAGCGAACTGGCAAATCCCTACCATCTAGTCACACCATGCTGAAATCTGTGCCCCAAATGTCACCATGACAACCATACTCTCACTCATATCATCCACACGCCGCTCATAGACTGACAGCACACATGCCAGTCTAGGGTGGGTGCGGGGGTGGGTCAGCTCTCTCTCTGGAGAGGATGGAGATTTTGTGTTTTTAATGCTAAAGTAGGTAAAAAAAAACCAGGATGAGACTGTTAGGGGTCATAAGCCAAAATAATATTTTTAGAAAAGTTCCTAGAAAAGTTTAACATACTTGGGCGTAAAGAAGCTACTTTTGGATAAATGGAAATATTGCAAATAAGCTCAAACAGTGTTTGAAAAGGAAAAGAATGAAAACTTGAAACTAAAACAAAGTCAATCTGAGTTTCATTATTTTTCTATGATAGATGTAAGGCAGTATGTTAGTCTCAGCCACCATTCACTTTTATTGCATCTGTTTTCAATAGAAGAAAAGTGAATGGTGACTGAGGCATTCTGAATGCCATCTCTTTTTGTGTTCCACAGAAGGACGTCATACAGGTTTGGAACAATAGGAGGTTGACAATTTTCAATTTT
This sequence comes from Myxocyprinus asiaticus, assembly GCF_019703515.2. NCBI lineage: Eukaryota > Metazoa > Chordata > Actinopteri > Cypriniformes > Catostomidae > Myxocyprinus > Myxocyprinus asiaticus. Next base: position 44,031,510 of record NC_059366.1, on the reverse strand, counting down.
GGGTGAATTATTCCTTTTAAGGAACAAAAAGCATGGATTAAAGTGGCAGCAGTAATGAGCTTGATCCATGATCGAAAGGAGAACACGCCCCCCCCCCAAAAAGGAGGATTCACAAACATATATACAGAGAGAGGAAGCTGGATAGGAGCTAGCGGAAATAAGTGAGCAACTGAAAGGTTGAAGGGAGTGCCATAGAAACAGTAAAATTATTAAGTCAGTCATACGCAGTGCTTGATGAATCATAGCTCTCAGAAAATTGGAGTTATCAGACATGTCAGAAGGCACAAGAACTGCCTGTTCGCGTTAAAGCAAAGATTCCTCCACAATGCCTAAATAACAAACATAACTATCTTCCTTTAAAGAGTTAGCGAAGTGGGTAGGGTATTAACTCGCACTAGGGATGTGCAAGAATACACGACTAGTCGACTAAACGGTTCGGATGCTGCTAGTCGACACTGGAATTACTAGTCGATTAATATTTCCCAACTGTCATATTAATGTTACATATTTTAAATAGAATTAATAATACAAATAATATTTTAAAAAAAGAGGATATCTGGAGCAGATACAGAGTTTAATTTCAACTCGCTGCACGTGCTTCTTCCCTCTCTCGCGCGGTGCGCGCAGGAAAATGTCCTCTCGCTAGACAAGCAAACTCAGCAAAGTAGTTATGAAATCACTTCGGTGGTGCGGGAATCGGATTTCCAAATGTTTGAAAGTCCCTATGGATGTTTTCACATTTGAGTCTTCTTTACATCTGTGCATCTGTGCATTTTCCGCTGAGCGGGCTTTTTCAAGCGCAGGATAGGCACCTCAGGTGAGTCAAGTCCCGTCTTTCACCAGACCATGTCGACGGGTTAATTTTATTCATCAGAAAAAATATGCTTTTGAGTAAGTAGCCTAGAAAAAAACTGTTTTAGACTAGGTATGCAATTTTTTTAATCTGCTGATTAAGAAGGCTATTTTCAACGAGGTGCCGACTGCTTAACGGGTTAAACTATCGTGTGCACGTCACGTTTAGAATACACTAGGTTTACTGCAGGCTACATCACAGGCCTATTTTTTCTATCCTATAGCTACTTTTGTTTTTTGTTTTTTTTACATCGTAACTGTTATTGGTTAACGTTCTTTACCGAACAGCTGTCATATTAGATCAATGGCTAATGCACCACTGCACGTCGTGAAATACACGTGACTTTTCAGCAAATTTTTTCTCTCTCTCATAGATTTGGCTTACCTGTTAATTATTTTCAACAAAGTCCTGACTGTTATAATATGTTAAGTAACTTTTACTTGGCGATTTCCGTTTAGAACAGGCTTTTAATGGTTGTTCCATTGATCCTGCACTATTCATTCAATTGTTTTCAATAAATATGTCTGTTAAATTTTCACTAACGTTGATTCAGTGAACGCGTGTCATGTTCTATATTTAATGTACAATGATCATAATGCAAGATGAGCACGTCGCAGTTAAACGCCCCTTTTCAGTGGAATTTAGCATTGGATTTGAAATAGATTTTATTTTTACTGTTTTCTGAAGGTTGGTTTCTCTTTGGACTAGTCGGTTATAAAACTTCCGTTTAAACGACAGTCAAATTAGTCGTAGCGCACATCCCTAACTCGCACAAAAACAAAACTGCTTTGAGAACGCAAGTTTGAATCTGGTTTGAATCTGATTTTTATAATACTAAAAACAAACCAAACCCAAGACAAAAACAAAACAAGACTAAAATTTCTAAACCAAACAAAACAATAAAAAAGCAAAAACAAAGCGAAAAATAAACAAACAAAAAACTAGCAAAAATCAAACAACCACACACACACAAAACAAGACAAACCAAGACAAAACAAAATATACCCAAACCAAACAAAAAAACAAACAAAATTAAACCCAAACAAAAACAAACCAAGACAAAACAAAATATACCCAAACCAAACAAAAAACAAACAAAATTAAACCCAAACAACAAAAACAAACCAAGACAAAACAAAATATACCCAAACCAAACAAAAAAACAAACAAAATTAAACCCAAACAACAAAAACAAACCAAGACAAAACAAAATATACCCAAACCAAACAAAAAAACAAACAAAATTAAACCCAAACAACAAAAACAAACCAAGACAAAACAAAATATACCCAAACCAAACAAAAAACAAACAAAATTAAACCCAAACAACAAAAACAAACCAAGACAAAACAAACCAAAAAATTATTATTAAATGAATGTTCTGGGTTCAGTTCAAGTTGAGCTCAATCGACAGCATTTGTGGCATATTGTTGATTACCAAAACAATTATTTCGACTCGTCCCTCCTTTTCTTAAAAAAAAAAAATGCTAAAAATCGAGGTAACAGTGAGGCACTAGACTTATAATGGAAGTGAATGGGGCCAATTTTGTTTTGTTAAAATACTCACTGTTTCAAAAGTTTAGCACACAAGACGTAAACAATGTGTGTGTTAACATGATTTTAGCGTGATAAAATCACTTACTAACCGCATCTGTGTAAAGTTATGGCCAATTTTACATCTCCATTGCCATGACGATGTCAACAAACCCTAAAACTACTGTAAAAATGACAATTTAAACAACTTCACAGCTCAAATAATACATGAGTTTTAACAGAAGAATTAATGTAAGTGCTTTAAAAAATATATAAGATTCACATTTCTGCTTTTAAACCCTCCAAAAATTGGCCCCATTCACTTCCATTGTAAGTGCCTCACTGTAACTTCTATTTTTGCTTTTTTTAACGAATAGGAGGGACGAGTCAAATTTAATTTTTTCCATGGTAATTAACATTATGCCACAAATGCTGTTGATTGAGCTTGACTTGTATTGAACCCAAAACATTCCTTTAATAATAAAAACAATTTATTATTAAGGACTGACTTTATTCTATACTTTTATACAGAATCAAGGCTGTAAGTGTGTGTGGCATGCTCACCTTTTGAATGCATGGACAGTCATGAATGCAACTGTGTGTTTTAAAATACATGTTGATTTATAATCCCTCTGTTGCCTTTATTGTGTTGTAAATTGGGTAAGTACCCTGAACTCACTGGTGTCATTGCCACACACACACACACACACACACACACACACACACACACACACACACAAGGCGGCTCCTGTTAACCCATTAACTTCAACAAAGCTCTGCAGTTTGCTCTACAGCCTCTGGGTAGTTCATTAACCCTTATTACCAACACAAACTCTGAGATAAACTGAACAGCGGAGCCGTTATATTGTCCAGGTGCTGCTGGTCTATTAAAGCACAGCATACTTCCTCTACAATGGACACACCACTTGAGCACTGCTGTCGAGCAACAAGGGGAAGAGGTTTTTATGTGATTAGCTCATTGACGATTATCAGAATTATCAGCGGTCTTATCAAACAGCATCAAAGCGGCAGCCTGTAATGGCACACTTGTGAGGGAGGAAGAGAGCGCTAATGAGGGACCGTGGTAGTGGGAAAGACACCGGGACCCGATTACAGAGGCGCCACAAGCTCATCTGCAAGTTAAAATACTTATTCAATGCCTGGGCCTTTCATTCATGAGAGAGAGAGAGAGACAGGCAGGTGCCAGGGACAGCGACAGCTTCCACTTAAGCTCTCTCGTCCTTAAAGAGATGGTTCATACAAAATGAAAACTCGGTCATTATTTACTTTATTTTTTCAAGCACCATAATGGTAGTCCATATGACTCATGTAATATATTTCAAGCCTTCTGAAGTCATACGATAGTGTGTGTACAGAATGAACTGAAATTTAGATCTTTAAAGGGCTTTAGTCTGTGACACACAAATGCAGGTGCCAAACCCCAGGCATTTCCTGCAATCAAACAAATGCGGGTCGCCAACCTGTAACTGTGCTGAGGAACATCAAAGTGGTGACCTAAAAAGCTGATCTTCACATGACATCATCAGAAGAGTTCTGATTTGGGTTTGCAGAGAGATCAAACTGGTGGGGTGCGCTTTTGCTAGAGTGTTTACTAGGAAAGCGAGTCCAATGGAGGGACATCAATAAGTCCAGGTCAGTATTCAGTGTTTTCACCGTGCCTCCAATCTCAACCCTGAAACTGCACAGGCAGAGAACAACAGCAAATACTAACTTCCGACAAAAAGCAAAGGAGGAACACTGAGTAAATACAGTGACCTATAGATACCAGCATTTAAAATGCATTCTACTAGTAACTTCTTTGTTAAATAAGTGGATAAATAAAAACTGAAATTGAATGAAATTACTTGGTTAGAAAAGTGGACAAGCTGCATTATGGGAGTCATTTGTCTGCAGCACAAACGGTGTGGGAAACAATCCAAAGTTAGAGGTTTGTTCAAATCACTAAGATTGTTTTACATGATGTTAACATCAAGTAGAGCAATAGTTATAATCATGCTTGCCTTTGCAAACACCTCTAAAAAGAAGCCTTTTTAGACTCCCAACACTCCAAAGGAGTTGTGCCGTAGTGCCGGGGGTTTTTCACCACGCCCTTTGTCAACCCAGGCGTTTTGCTATGTTAAACCATCTCTTTATCATGCTCCAAACTTCCCGGCTCATTTACTGTTATCAATTAAACTGACGAAATACAGTTTAAATCATTTAACAAGAAGAAAAGCAGTCCCACCTTCATGTCAAATACACAGGTGTGTCTTCAACCCCTGTGCAAACGTCACTGCTGACTGCGTGACTTTATTTCAATACACTGAAGGTCACCAAGGCATTTTGTTAAGAATATGGTCCAATCAGTGTCATTATTTTTAGCAAAAACTGAAACAAAACACTTTCGTTGACTTGAGAGAAAAAAAAAAGAAAGAAAAAAAAACTAAAAACAGAACTGTAAAAAATGAAACTAAGATGTAGTCCACATAATATTAATGTTAATTAACATTAATATTAAGAAAATTAATATATTTTCTCCCCCCCCACACACACACACACACACACAAAACAAGACAAAAAACTAAAAGAGAAAAAAGACAAACCAAGACAAAAAATTATTATTAAATGAATGTTCTGGGTTCAGTTCAAGTTGAGCTCAATCGACAGCATTTGTGGCATATTGTTGATTACCAAAACAATTATTTCGACTCGTCCCTCCTTTTCTTAAAAAAAAAAAAAAAAAAAAAAAAAGTAAAAATCGAAGTAACAGTGAGGCACTAGACTTATAATGGAAGTGAATGGGGCCAATTTTGTTTTGTTAAAATACTCACTGTTTCAAAAGTTTAGCACACAAGACGTAAACAATGTGTGTGTTAACATGATTTTAGCGTGATAAAATCACTTACTAACCGCATCTGTGTAAAGTTATGACCAATTGTACATCTCCATTGCCATGACGATGTCAACAAACCCTAAAACTACTGTAAAAATGACAATTTAAACAACTTCACAGCTCAAATAATACATGAGTTTTAACAGAAGAATTAATGTAAGTGCTTTAAAAAATATATAAGATTCACATTTCTGCTTTTAAACCCTCCAAAAATTCACTTCCATTGTAAGTGCCTCACTGTAACCTCCATTTTTGCTTTTTTTAACGAAAAGGAGGGACACTTTTTTTCTCCCCAATTTGGAATGCCCAATTCCCCAATGCGCTCTAAGTCCTCGTGGTGGCGTAGTGACTCGCCTCAATCCGGGTGGTGGAGGACGAGTCTGAGACCGTCAACCCGCGCATCTTATCACGTGGCTTGTTGAGCGCATTACCTCGGAGACATAGCACGTGTGGAGGATTCACGCTATTCTCCGCGGCATCCACGCACAACTCACCACGCGCCCCACCGAGAGCGAACCACATTATAGCGACCACGAGGAGGTTACCCCATGTGACTCTACCTCCCTAGCAACTGGGCCAATTTGGTTGCTTAGAAGACCTGGCTGGAGTCACTCAGCACGCCCTGGATTCAAACTAGTAGTCAGCATCTTTACACGCTGAGCTACCCAGGCCCTCCACGCATCCTCTTCTCTACGTTTTGGCCTTCCGTCCAAACAGAAACGGTGTTGTCTTTCGAAAACTGAGCTTTTCGAAAACGCTCTCCCAAGTGGATACATTTGAAAATGCTGTATTTGCATTGCAGTGTGGGACTTTGATAGTCTAGTTAAATATATATGTTACTTTGTACAACCTTCACATTGCATTTGTTCAAAAGCGACAGGAAGTTTCCTCGAAATTGCTGTTCCGTGCTTTTCCTCGCCATTGATGCAACAAAGAGGTGGAAAGTAAATACGCCAGATGGAAATGATGCAGGACCACGCTTCTCACTTTTTTCGCATGTGCAATAAGGTGATTTAAATGTTTTCAGACGTTTCAGAGTGGACGAGCAACTTTTGGGAAATGTTTGAAAACAACTGTGTGGACGGAGAATGTTTCGAAATGAAAACTCAATTTTAACATTTATCCGGATTAATGTGGACGTAGTCTAAACCCAAATGCATTTTCATGACTCCAAAACACTTAAAAACTTTGCAAACCGTCTTCATTAAACATGAAGTGTCACTAGACAGATAGTGTAAAGTTCATGCATATGATTTCAGTTATTAAAGGAAGACTGATGTATCGGTTTTACCGATTAATCTGTGCCAATAGTTGTTTTTTGGAAGATCGTTGTCGGCAAAAATCTTTGCTGACAGTTTCCGATAGTTGTTGCTTTTTTGTTCCAGACATATGATTTCAGTGAATAGAGGTAGACCGATATACTGGTTTTACCAATTAGTCGGAGCCAATGGTTGCTTTTTGGAATTATCCGTTATTTACAAAAATGTATGGCGACAGTTTCCAATAGTTTTTGCTTTTTTTTTTCTATTCTGTGTCCGGTGTTGGAGGATAATACAATTGGAACAGCTTAGTTCTACAGTTTTACAGCAGCCTCTAGAGGTAAAATAAAACAAATCACTTACTACTCGTGGGGATTGCTGTATCTAAATCGTTCATAACTGACAATAGTCATCTATATATTTTTCCTCACTTCAATGTATATTTAATTTTTTTTGTATTACTATTATTAGATAAACAATTGTAAATGATGCAAGGGTACTCAAAGAAAAATGCAATTATATGGAAACGCTCTCCATCAGCACATACATTGTGTCTTTAACTTAATATCTTCTAAATAATAATAAATAAAAAAAATCCTTGCCTAGTAGGTGGTGATATGCATGAAGAATGTGAATCGCCAAAAACAAAAGAAGAATGTGAAAATGAAAGTGGAGACTGATAGTAAAAAAGGACTTAATAAGTAATTAATAGTAAATTACTGGTAAATGATGAGAATTTCATTTTTGGGTGAACCTTTAATGATATCGGCAAAATGCACTTTCGGTCGACCTCTATCAGTTAGCACAGAGGTTAATACTAAAACTTATATTATAATATAATTATACTGCACAACTAACACTAAACTGAAACTAGAAAGCACTGAAAATACAATAACCCTAAAACATTCACGGTAAAAACTATCGAAAACTAACTTAAATTGAAAATAAAATTACTTTAACTTTAATAACACTCAGCCAGATTGGCGTTTCAGGAACAATATAGTCCAACACTTCAGGTATTCTGACAATTGTTCCCACACTTTACCCCTGGGAAGCAAAAGTATTTTACAGAAGTAGGCTAATACCTTCAGTGCTATAGAGGTACGACTAAAAATACAGCTGGAATGTACTGCGTAGAAAATAGTTTGACACTCGTTTAACTTTGCAGTGAAACAACAGCATAAGAGCTCTCGTATGAGATGATGTATTGTCCCTGATTATGTAAAATATTCTCAAGAGGACACGGCGTCCAACATGGACATGAAAAGAGAAGATGTCCCTTCCCCCACAATGTCACAGGCTCGTCTTAATATAGCAACAAACCGTCAGCCACTGGAACACGTTTGCGCTGATATCAGGGTGCCGATTTCAGAAATGCCACAGCTAGAGGAAAGAGTTTGGCAGTCTAAATGATCACTTATTGTATCTGGAAGTAAAAAGAAAAAAATAAATGTGTTTATATGTGCAATTTTACACTAGGGATGTCTGACCAAATGACATCGACAATCAACCATGTAAACAATTCCATTGCGTGACTTTTTTGCAACTTCATAATAGTCCAGTAACAACTATAAGCAAACTTGCCAAAATGGGGCCTCATTTTTTAATTTTGCCATTCGTTACAGTGGCATTTTGTGAAGTTACTTGTTGACTGACTTCTTAGATGAGGACTTCAATCGGAACAGTACACTGTGACTTTCGGTGTGGGATAACAACAGCTCTCAGCACTATCTAAAGGGGACTAGACATGTTTTTCACGCATTCTTGAATGAAAAACAGGTAGACAGCATGCAACTGTATGGTGCAGAATGCAGATGCATTTTAAAAGTTGAACTATTTTTAACTTGACACGCCATGTTCAAAATGCAACGCTCATGCCACAAGATGCAATGCAATACCAATTTCAAAACCCACATTATACAAAACCCACATTAAAGCACTAATTTGTAGAATATAGAAATCAAAATGTGAAAGATGTATGCTGCACCATGCTCACAGATGGTAACAAGCTCTCTCTTCTCATGGATTTATTTTTAAAGGAATAGTTCACCCAAAAATACAATTTTTGTCATTTCCTCACACCCATTTTGACTTCCCCAAAATCAAGCATTCTGCCTACTTTTCAAAAGGTAACCTATGCTCACATATAGCATAAGATACTTCATAAACAGTGATATAGTATTGTGTTTTTTCAAATTGAACAAAGTTCAAGTAATACGTTTCACATGCTATCGGCTAATGTTGTCGCAGTACCGAAATTTCAGTATCAATACCAGTGAAATTTCGCGGTTCTCAATACCAATTTCGATACCACAGCAAAAATATGCTAATATGATAATGTGATATTGAACACACCAGTTTAGTTATTTTTAATTATTTTACTAATTATAGTTTAATTTAATTTCATCATCAAAATGGTGTCTAATCTGTGAACCGTTTCGCAGAGATAATTCTGCTTCAACAGAGAAGTGAATCTTCATGGCAAAGTGAGCTTGAAGTACACATTGTGGTGCGACACACATACCATTGACCCTGGAAGACAATCAAGCCACAAAGTTAAATGGATGTCATCTTAAATTCGGCAATCTAGTATCATAAAAGAGTTTTGTGGTGACCACTGTGGACCTCAAATAGTGCATTACAGAGCTTTGATGTGTATTTCTGACATCCATAAACTAGATATTGCACTAACTGAAGAGCCACGTGTTACTTATTCTTAAAGGGATCGTTCACCCAAAACTGAAAATTCTCACATTATTTACTCCCAAATATGTATGCCTTTCTTTCTTCTGCAGAACACAAATGAAGATTTTTAGAAGAATATCTCAGCTCATAAAAAATCCATACAATGCATATCAGTGGTGGCCAGAACTTTGAAGCTCTCAAAAGTACATAAAGGCAGCATAAAAGTAATCCATAAGACTCCAGTGGATTAATTAATGTCTTCTGAAGAGACCCAATCGGTTTTGGGTGAGAACAGACCAAAACGTAACTCCTTTTTCACTGTAAACCTAGACATCAGCAGTCTCCTTGGCGATCATGATTTTAAGTTTCATTACACTTCCTAGCACCATCTAGGGCTCTGCACAAGGGTCAAGCACCAGGAAGGATAATCAAGCTAGAAATTATGATCATACCTAGAGACTGCAATGGCAAGATAAACAGTGAAAAAGGAGTTATATTTTCGTCTGTTCTCACCCAAATCCGTTTGAACCGCTTCAGAAGACATGGATTAAACCGCTTGAGTCATATGGATTACTTTTATGTTGCTTTTATGTGCTTTTTGGAGCTTCAAAGTTTGGGTCACCATTCACTTGCATTGTATGGACCTACTGAGCTGAGATGTTCTTCTAAAAATCTTAATTTGTCTTCTGCAAAAGATCGAAAGTCTCGAAAATTGAGATTCTGGCTTTATTGTTTTTATGTGAAAAGGTATATTACTTGTTTCAACATTATTTACACTTTAGAGTCAGACCTGGCATGCATCCGTGTCAATCAAACTGATCACAATGGAGATTTTGATTAAACTGTGCTTTGCGGTTAGTATTTAGTGCAACATATCTCGATTTCAGTGTCAATGTAATCAATTGTGCAGCTTTCATGGATATCACTGATGTCTCAGAGGTCAAGGTATGCCTATTTTGAAGTGTTTTAGAGGGTTTATTCATCATGTAAGCGAATGTAATAAATGAGATTTTTCAGCGTTTTGTTTATTGTGCTATATTAAACTGTATATAATGCTGAATATAATGTATAATAATGCTAAGTGTTCTGATATTTGATAGTTCTCCTGATAATGCCAAATGCAATGTCTGATTTCAGTAAATTTACACTATGGCATTGGCAAGCATTATTTTACTACACATTTTTTTTTTAAAGAAATTAAACCTACATTTTCATGATTCAGGCTTTGTTCAAAGTTTTGAGAGAGTACAGAACCGTGAATTCAGTACTGTAAATCGAACCAAATCCTTACGTCCTTTATCATTTCTGTTAAAAAAAAAAAAACATTTTAATTAAATCCAGGAAATACAATTTCATTTATCCGGTTAATCGATTAATTGAAGAAATAATCGAAGATTAATCGATATTAAAATAATCATCAGTTGCAGCCCTAGTTGCACAAGTAATACTATAGCTTCATACCACGAGACCCACATTTGTTTTCCAACTATTCATAATGGGTAAAATTGAAGCAATTTATGGGTGAAGCCACATTGAGAACCCCATATGTCTAAGATATAACCACACAGAGCCTTAAATATGAAGATACAAAAAGGAGTTTGTTGTGAAACAGAATATAAATGGATATCTTTCATAATTCTAGAGTTATAGGCGCTCCAACTTTGGGAAAACTTTTTTATTTTTACCCCATTCATGGACATATAATGCAACAAGGTGCACCGAAGTAAACTGATTTTAGAAATAGACCTGCCAATCTCTGTGTAAAAATAAAATAATGATGCTGGCACATTTCTAATGTTATTTTTTTTTTTTATATACCTGTAGTTTTGCTCCAAAATCATTAGTGAAAATTGCATTTTGACCTCCCTCTACAACATAATGGATTACTAAGTAAACTTTGTTCCATGGCATTTAATAATTTGGCTTTCATCATCATTTATGTTTATCTTTCACCAGTAAAAATATATTTGAGCCTGGGACCTCTGGTTGAGTTCACATGGAATGATCCTATCGCACTGTCCTGACCTGTTTGTATAATCGGTAAAAAAAATGTAAATAAATCTAACTCCGGATTTATCGATTTATGTGCACTCAAGGTGAATGCTGACCGGAATCAGAAACACAATCATTGAATTCCTTACTTATTTTTGCACTGATGTGTGTGTGTAATCCAGGGTTGTCCAGGCCATGGTAAACAATGTTGCCCTACTGCTATCTCAATTAAACAAACCCCATTTATTCAATGTGAGCGAGTGACCTACACAATGGGCCATTGTTACCAGTGACACAAGGCACGTTTAGATGTTCACTTTCTCCCTCGCAATCAGGCCAACGGTCACATTAGCATCACGTCCAATGGGAGAGCGACTGCTAATGGCAGCACATCTCAAATCCCCCGTGCAGACCAACGGCAGATGCGGACAGCGAAGGGGGAGAGGCGTGCGAGATGAAGGGCTGCCACGCGGGAGTCTTCACAAACTACGCTATCTGTGACTAACTGATGGACAAAGCTGTGTCTCATCCCACATAAATGGTAATAAGCCACAGTTGACTCGTCCTAAACTCTCTTAAATCTGCTAATAATCCATTGTACGCACTTAAATGGATAGTTCACCCAAAAATGTCAATTAAACACAACTGGTTAATTTATAACGAATATTCTGAATGTTCTGAATGTAAGCTTCAAAATGACAAAAGTGCAGCACAAAATTGGTTTGTACAATTTATGCACCATATTCACTGCACAAATCTCATCAACCACCCGGTCTTGCAGATTTGCGCTTTACAACATCAGGAAAATCAGACCTTTCCTGTCTGAATATGCTACACAGCTTCTGGTCCAAGCTCTGGTCATTTCAAGACTGGACTACTGCAATGCTCTGTTGGCTGGCCTTCCAGCTAACATAATTAAGCCACTGCAGATGGTCCAGAATGCAGCAGCGCGTCTGGTCTTCAATCAGCCAAAAAGGGCTCATGTCACCCCACTCTTGATTTCACTCCACTGGCTACCTGTATTCAAAGCTTTGACTCTGGCTTTCAGAACAGCCAATGGAACCGTACCCTCTTACTTCAATTAACTTCTTCAGGTCAATGCTCCAACTCGACGCCTGGTGGTCCCATCACTCAAAGTCTATTTCACGATTGTTCACTTTCTCTGTTCCTCTGTTGTGGAATGAACTTCCAACCTCCACACGATCTGCTGTTACCTTCTCAACATTCAAGAACCAGCTGAAAACACATCTGTTCTGCGAGCACTTACCACTGCACTTAATGTACAGAAGAAAAAAATCCTTGTCTGTCTCTTTCTTCTGTGCAAGCATCTTTACTACTCCAGCCACTGTGAGAACTTGGCAGTCTTATACTTGCTATGTGTCTCATTTGTAAGTCACTCTGGATAAAAGCATCTGCTAAATGACTAAATATAAATATTCCAAGTCTCTTGAAGCCATACAATAGCTTCGTTTGACGAACAGACCAACTTAAAATCTAGCACCATTGCACCAAATATGGCACCGTTACACACATCACGTCAGGTCTGGTGTGAACAACAACTTTTGTAGTCCACTTCAGAGCTTCTGCGAAGGGGAAGATAAGAGTAAATGATGACCAAACACTTTGGTCTGTTTTGTCATTTTGCAGCCTGACAGGCCCAGTCCCCATTCACTTTCTTTATACACCACAACACCATAAATGAAACTGGCTTTCAGTTGGAGCTCAAGGAAGGATGGAGGAAGTGCTTCTCTGCAGAAGAGGAAATGCTATTTTTAAATTTGCAACCCAAATTCGGAGCAACCACCTACATTATATTAGCATGCGACGATGTCACGTAACCAAGACAACCTTGGCCTCTAGAGCTCTTGGGGACGTTTGTCCTCCTGGTCTTGTTGGGAGGAAAGAAAATAATAAATAATAGGGAGGGGTGTGCAGGCAGAGGGCGTTCAGCTGATGAACGTCACGCAGCTGCAGTCACCTACAAACAAAGGCCAGATAACATCAACAGACTTGCGTTACAAGGCGCAACACACACTGTTGACCGATTTAAAAAATGGGGCGTCATGACATGTGCATTTGCAGGTCTCAAGGTGAACAATGTCTCATTTAGATTGGCGAAATGAAATTAGGCTCAATAAAGATGCTGCATAAAATTAGAAGTGGGTGGAATGACCAAAATCATTTATCACGGTATGAGTAATTTTATACCAAGGTTGCGGTTTATATAGTAATCTATAAATTTCTGGCTGTTAATTGAACCAAGAATGTGATTAATGTGACATAACCATGTAGTATTCAATATTTTTTATCAAAATAGATATAAATATTAGGGCTGGGTAAAAATATAGATTTTCCGATAAATTGCTATCTTCATTTCCCGATATGGATTTTTAAAATCCCAAGATTGATCTTTTACTCTATGCGCAACTCTCTACAATGCGAGTAAATCACTCACACATGCAACAAAATGTCATGCTAAAAATGTGCGACTAACATTTCGTTCTATGCTTACATAAATGATTTTGTGCTTTAGTAAATATAGCAGAAAAGATTAAGTACTTTCTACATTGAATAAGTTGAAGCGTGAAAATATTAAGTAAATTCTACTTTTGTACTCAATTTAAAGGTGTAAAAAATAATGCTCTAGCTTAGAAGTAAATATTATTTATAAATGTGTTCTCTTTACAATGTGTCATCATGCATCAATCCTAAAGTAGAACATTTTGTCATATGTATTTGCTAATTTGAGTAAATTTCACAGGTAAATAAAATAAGTAAATTTTACTTAACTTTCTGAAGCTGGGTGTTCCCAGCATGCACCGGGCTTGAATAATTAATGAGCTTGCATGGTTTCACTGTTTGCAAGTTTATTTACACCGTTTTTATTGTTAATTTTGTTGTGACGTTTGGCTTCTTTTCTTGTGAAGTCTGAAGTTAATTTTCTGCGCATTATTATCAAAATTGTTGAGTGTTACCGTCATCGTGTTTAGTGCACCAAGTGTTGAGGACTGCGTGCGCAACTCTGTATCTTGGTTCTAATGCCAGTAATGCAAGATTATGTTGTCTAATAGACTACATAGCATGCATTAAGCTTCCCTGTGGAAGGCATCATATTTGTCATGTGGTACATCATTAAACTTGTTTTTATAAGGAAAACTTAAAATGTGAAATGTTTTAATAAAATGTTCACTTAAATTTTACTGAGTTTAAGTACCATAAACATCAGATTTGTAAGTAAAAGTTACTGATATTTTTAAGTTAAATTTACTCACTCATTTTAATCAATATTGTGTATCAATATTAAGTAGATTTTACTTAATATTATATCATTAATATTTTCTTAGAAAAATTGTGCGCAAAAACTTGCGAAATAAAAATGTACGTAAATCTTACTAGTCATTTTTCTCAGTGTAATCATACAAAGCAAGGATGTGGTAAAGAAACTGTGCAACACCACTCTCTTTAATATGCGCTCAGCGATAATACTTCTGTGAGACACTAGCTGAACTGCCACCATTCTTAAAGTTAAAGTACCATTTTAGCACTTGTTCTACATATCAATGTAAATACTTGTAAACGGTACAAGATATGTGAGAAAATCGTTTATCGGTCATGCTAAATGATAAAACAGGCGAAAAAATATCTGACAGACTTATGTTGAAGGATGGAGCCGAGCCATATCTAGAGACCAGAATATCATAGAGACTTGGGATTTGGGAAAGTGTGCAAACAAACGTCTACCCTAGTGACCACTCATAACACCCTAGCAACCGCATAGCCACATGCTATCAACGAATCATAACACCCTAGCAACCACATAGCAACATGCTAGAAACTAGGGCTGAACGATTAACCGAAATAAAATCGAAATTGCGATATGACCCAGTGCGATTTTTAAATGTAGTGCTTTCTTAAATACATGTAAACAGGATCAGTGTATTACACATGTGGTTTCAGAGCGGTTCTGTTCTCCATACTCACAAACTCACATTATATAAGGCACCCCAGATTTACTTAAATTTTTGGCCACAACAATTTACTATACACATTTAAAACAACCCCATGAGAGTGGGTTTTTGTTGACAGCAAGGCAGATGAGAGAATTTCACTATATTAAAAGGCTGTTGACAACTCAACTTCAAACAACAGAAACTTCCGTCCCTTCGGATTCAAAATAAAAGCCACCGCTGAAATACAGGCTTGAGGGTTTAACCGGACTGCAAAGTAAAAAATTCCAATTTTTGATTTAGATTATTATGACGAAAACTTATGAGAAAGAAAACTTGTCTACAAATATTACAAACTACTAGTATTCTGTTAAAACTAGCAGTTAAATAACAACAGGTTAAGCGGTTCATTCTCTCTTTTATTTCTTTGTCGTTTTTGTGAGCTGTTTGTGTCTTGCTGTCAGCAAACAACATCTGTCGAACGAGTAGGACTGACCGAACCAACACCCGCTTTGTCACACAATTAAAATAAGACTCTTTAAATCAATTAATAATCCATCTGACATCAATGGGGTTCCAACAAAAACACTTTTATAAGGAATATAGTTCTTTCGCATGCACAATTGTGCAGTTTGTGCAATCTACTGTAAACACACATTTGTGTTCACCAATTTCCTGTGAAAAGTGCTGTTGCCTCCCTCAAGTGCAGTCTGTTTCTATTTCTATTTTATTTATGTCAAGTCTCTTTCTGAGTCATCTCCAATTCCATTCAGGATTTCCAACCTCATCTGGTGATAATCTTTCGCATCAAGTGCCTCGTTACTTATCTCAAACATAAACCTCTCTACTATATGAGTGACCACAGCATCATGAAAACAATCATGAAAAATGTCTGTGTTTAAACCAGATTGGTAATAATTCTGGCAGCTAGCTATAAACATATTCTTTAACAAACTTGCTGAGCAAGATTCTCTTCACACTTTTACTCCGCCATGACAGTAGTTGACCCAAAAGACTGACCAGGAAGTAGAACGTTTACGCTAATGCAGGTTATAGCACCCCCTTGCTGCAACACTGAGAATGCGTAATTGAGTTGCTATTTGAATAGCAGCGCTATGACACACCGGAATGTAACACACAAAATCAAGCTTGCGTATCTAGAAGCGTTTGCCTTGCACATGTTTTGGGCCTTAAAACTGACATCCTGTAAGAAACTACAATTTCTGTAAATTGGTCAAGTGAACACGGTTATCAATGATGCCGTTAAATCACAAAATGGCCAAATATCGGCCATTTAATAGGCTTGGACATTATATCACACATCTGTTAATCTTTTAATGGGGTAATGCCATGCCAACACAGAGACATAAACTTCAGTATTTACAGCATACAAAAACATGTTTTGTGGTGATGCAGAACAATGAGGCAAAAATTGGTCTATGAATTGGAAACATAATCATTGGCATAATCCAGGTTGTTGTGACTCGAGCCTTGGGGAATTGCAGCAAAGATGCCTCAATCCCTGAGTGGACTTGCTCTGAAAGGGATACCATGAACAGATTGCAAGATGTCAATGAGGTCAAGCTTCCAGTGAATGGGGTTCATATGGAACCTACAGCAATGTTCCAAGAATGACCTGAGACGAGCCAATCAGCCATTGACTGTGTAAAGATAACAAAATTGTTTCCAACACAGGTAGTATGCAAAGCATGCGCATCGACAAGATTTCAGGCAATGTAGGTGTTATGACTCACATAACCCATGACAGTGACTTTCAGTAAGTTGTGGGGGGTTTTTTATGTTGCTTTTTTACTTTTCTTTAGATAAAAACAATAGTGGTCGAACCATATGGGTTGCCAACGAGATGTCCAATACATTGTTGATAATAAAATACAACTTAAAGATTCCAAATAGGAAGTACACAAAAATGGGTAAACAGAAGATATTTGAAAACAGAAAATGCGCTCTATCCATTGGTAAGTCTGTTGATGGGATCTTAAATCAGCCGATGCCAATAATCTCAAAATGGCCAAATATCGGCCGATTAATTAGCCAGACCAATGTATCGGTCTATTACTAAAAGAACACCTGAAATGTCTTAATTGTTTTCTCATTAATGCCTCAAAACAGTCTGCAAGGAAACGAATGGAAACCATCTAAATGGTTGCATTCACTTCGTTTACTTAATGGCATGTATCAATAATTAATAATACCTTCAGAATGGACAGTTGATATTACAGGCAGTGCAACATTAATTACTGCATCCAAAACAATTTCATACAACAATTTTCTAATTCTTACTGTAATTCTTATATAATTAGTACAATTTCGACCGCATATTATTTTAATAAGAAACCCAACGCAATTTAAAAACAATTTCATGACTATTTTAAGTGAACTGCGCACACACACATACAAAAAAAAAAAAAAAAAAAGGGGGATTTTGCACATTTTTAAAGAAATAGTTAGCAGTTACTGCACCTAAAATATACACTTTCCTTTATAGCCTACATAATGCATTCAAACACATTTCAATTTAAACATTTGATGTTAAATAATTAAAACTTAATGCCCATGTTTTTGTCATCTAGCAAAATAAACATATGTAAACAGACAAAAGTATCTTATCACGATGGAATGGAATTTATTTGAATTGTTGCATTGTTGAAAAATTCGATTTGAACGCGATTCCGCGCGAATTCGCGTTGGGCGTGTAGATCAACGATAGAATTACGGAACCAATCACAAAAGTGAAGCGCGACACAGCACAAAATAAAAGAAAACATCGTTATCTCACCCAGAACTGCGCGAAAACACTTGAGCAATGCCCTGCGCTCGATATCACAAAAGAAGAAGTTTGTTGAATTCGAGCATGTGGCAAAAAGCGAAGGAATGTTCGAGTTTAAATTATTCGCATTCTCCCGATTCCGCGAAATTCGACATGTTAACGACAACAAACACGAGCTCGTGCGAAACAATACAGGAACCGAAGCACAGCCTGATATCCGACCATGCTTTCAACATGAACTTGCCCGTAGAATTGTAACTTTTTTTGCGCCAGTCATATAATTATAAAGTCCCTCGATCGGATAAAAATCGCCTTGTTACTCACGTGCATGCAAGATGATGATCCGGTTGTTTCTGATGAAGCGCTTCAGTATTCCGAGCGTTCTCCCTCAAACTGAGTGAGTGTGATCAGCAGCTGCTTCCTCCATCCGCGCTGCGCACAGCAACGCTACCAAACCCCTTTTCCGTTGCCAAGGCAACAGACCCACTTCAGCCAATCATAACCCCTCCCCTTCGACACCCCCTGGCAACTACTGCAGCGGTAAAGCCATTCTACTCCATTTCATATATTGTTCAGTTTTCCATTTGTGCTTAAACCTAAATATTTCCATTACTACTTTAGGGCACTTAGTTTGATTCAAAATTTATTTTGAGCTTTTCAAACTTTGAATTTTTAACCCAGGGTTAAATTTTTAAACGTGCCTGTCTTCATGTTCATGATCCTATTTTAAGAGAGAATGCTGTAGCTGTTTCTTAAATATATATATATATATATATATTAAATAAATAATTTCATGATGCACATAAAAATTTGCCCATGGTTTGTATTTGCCCATCATTGGTGTACCCACACTGGCCGCCATGTAAAGCTGGGTCTGTTTTCAACCCTGTGTTAACTTACACCATTTTTCTCATTAAATAAACTTTGCCCTGGGTTAGCATTTCATGTGTATTTTACTGTGTACTTTTGACACTGCAATTCAAGTTGCAATGGTAACCTTATTCTGGAGGACGGCTTCGTAACTCAGGGTTAAAAGCAGTGCTTACCCCTTTTCAAAATCACAAATTTGAAACATTGCTTAACTGGGGGTTAAAAGTGGCCTTAATAGTTTACAAGAGACATTACCCCAGGGTTAAGTGTAGAGTGAAAAGCCTATTTGTCACATGGTTTGCACTGAAAGTACGTGTTTAATAAAGCAATAGGTAACGAAAGGTCAACATGGCAATTTGGCGCATCAACACACAATGTGCAGTCTCAGGTGTGCATTTATCTGTATTTCAAAACAGCTTTGAATGCAACTCATCCCATTAGAATTTAGTGCCAGAACTATCCGTTTAATATGGTGCCTGCCATGGAATAAAAAAAGTTCATAAATCACAATTCTGACTTTATTTCTCGCAATTGCGGGTCGAAATTGTGAGATAGAAAGTTGCAATTGCATGATATATACTCACAATTGCAAGATTTAAAGTTGTAAACGCGTGATATTAACTAACTCACAATAACACCAAATTAAGTCAAAATGACAAGATATTAAGTCGCAATTACGAGACAGCAGCAAATGCTTGATATAAACTCGCAATTGCAAGATTTAAAGCAGCAAATGTGTAATATAAACTCACAATTGCGAGAAATAAAGTTGCAATAGCGAGATATAAAATCACAATTGAGAGATATAAAGCCTCAAATGTGTGATATAAACTCACAATTGCGAGACAAAGTCGAAGTTGCAAAAAAACAAAGTCGCAAATGTGATTTACTGTAAACTTACAATCGCAATTAAAATTTGTAACTGCGAGATATAAAGTCTCAATTGTGAGATATGAAGCTGCAAATGTGTGATATAAACTTGCAACTGTGAGAAATAAAGTCGAAATTGTGGGATATAAAGTCGCAACTGAGAGGTATAAAGCTGCAAATGTGTGATATAAACTCACAATTGCGAGAAATAAACTCAAAGTTGCGAGAAATTAAGTTGAAATTGCAAAATACAAAGTCGCAAATGTGATATACTGTAAACTCACAATTGCAATAAAAAAGATATAATTGCGAGATATAAAGCCTCGAATGTGTGATATAAACTCACAATTGCAAGATATAAATTCGGAATTGTGAGAAATAAACTCACAATAGTGAGAAATAAAGTTGAAATTGCTAAAAACTAAGTCGCAAATGTGATTTACTGTAAACTCACAATCGCAATAAAAAGTTGCAATTGCGAGATATAAAGTCGAAATGGCAAAATACAGCCGCAAATGTGATATAAACTTTCAATTGCAAGAAATAAAGTCGATTTTGTTATATATATTGTGCAATTGAGAGGTATAATGTTGCAAATGTGTGATGTAAACTCCCAGTTGCAAGAAATAAAGTTGCAGTTGTGAGATATGAAGCCACAGATGTGTGATCAGAGCATTAAAAGTATCAGTGTAAAACAGGCAATGTGTTCTTGGTTAAATTGGAAGAATAATTCTGGAGACTGTGTCAACTATTCGGAATTCTGTAGTAGACCTATCAAGCAGTATGTAGGCTGAGGATTAAAACATCTAGGGCTGGAGGAGAAACTGTATTATGGGATGACCTCATTGCTTGGAAGCATCTGTCCCATCTCACCCAACTGCTGTTCTCACACATGGTTGCAAAGGCAATCACAAAGAGCACAAATACCGTATGCTGACATTGCCTAAAAAATGGAGGCGAAACGTAATCTCAGACTGGATTGCCTCTATTTGCACAACAGGCAAAGAAAACCACTGCATTGTCAATTGGATGATTAATGAAAAGGAGCTTTCAAGCACCACTATCCTAGTACTTACATGCTATGAAACCCATAGTTTAGTGATAATACCAGGGGATTTAACCTAGAGGAATTTAGGTCATTGTCTCAGTCTATTTTATGAAATACGACACTTGTCTGCTTGCTAAACAGGACAAACAGGATTTCTGGAGCCTTTTGCAAACACAGTGGAACATGTTTGAAATAAACAATTGCTATTGCCGTTCGTGTTAATCGCCGGTATCCTGAATCACAGAGACATCTAAACATGCATTATTCTCGACTCTTTAGAGTCCATTAGTCTATTAATCAACCCAAAATCTCCACCACAGCCTACAAATCAAATATGGCTCCTTTAGATGCATCATGTTAGGTAAGGTTTGATGTCAATGTCGTTTGGTCAAAAGTCACGCCAATGACATTTGAAATCTTTGACGTCCAGTATCATGACTGTGTGATGATTCTTTTTAAATTTTCCTTTTGTGTTTCCCTAAAAATCATAACTACATTTTTAGATGAACGATTCCTTTAATGGTTAGGGTTGAGGTCAGGATTAGGATTAGATGTTTGTTTGACATGAATGTTGTTCCAGAACCAACAATTGATGCTGGTCCAGGAACATGTTCTACCTGGTCAAATCCCAGACACAAAGAAGGAATATTTTTAAAATGTATAACAAAGTGTAAAAGGACATTGACCACAAGGCATCTATCGACCTGTGTTATGTTCCCTCAGTTAACTCGAGTGTCATGTTCCTGATCAGAGCTATTCATAGAGCTTGGAGGCACTTTAAGAGATGGCCTGTTCTGCAGTTATTCCCAGCGATGATCAAGCTGCAATACCAGCAATTGGGAGATGAGATACAGCAATCAACTCGCCAAAGGAGCTGATTAGAAATCAGCTTTTAAAAGACAGTTATTTGACTCTATAGTCTGTTCTTATTAGATTAAAGAACAAAAGATAAATTCAAAAGAGACAGGGCATGAGCAAAGAAGTTACGAGCAATGTTTTGGTCTAGTTCTCCAAAGGAAGCGTTTGAGTAATCATGAGAATAAAAGAAAAAGCGTTTCATTAAATATGTCTCTGTGTTGCTTCTAAAGTAGAAAAGAGTACGAAAAGAAGCCAACTGCTTAGTATGTACACAAGTATTCAATAGGTTGTACTTGGGATGGGAATCGTAAGAAATGTACCAAATCGACACGATTCCGGTTCCATTAACGATATTCAGTAACTGCTTTGACTGATGTGTAAGTGTTGTTGGTTCACTCAAAATAGAGTCATTCTTCAGAAACCGCACTTCACTGGTCACACTGTATGTTTTTGATTCACTAAAAAGGACAGACTCATTAGAATCATTCGTTCGGGAATCGGACTACACTGGTTGCGCTGTCTGTTTCGCGCAACACGATCATATACGGGATGTGGGCATGTTGTTTCCGATGCTATCGGTACCACATAATGCCAACTCACTGACAAGCGGCATCTCCCATCAGACACGTTTGCATCGGCTCTAGCATGATAACATTCTCATGTGGTGTGACCAGAAGCACGTTGTGTCAACAGCGTGGGAGTCCCGGGATCGGAACCCGCGATGAAACCAGGAAGTAATCGCGTTCGCATAATCAGTGATGAGCACAATTCGGAGGTTGTATTTTTAGGTTACATTACATTTTTACTCCACTGATGGTTACATTTAGGTTTGGGGTTTGTGTTGGGGAATACAGTTCATTTGTTCCAGGACAAACACACCTAAATTAAAGCTAATACAAATCAAAATCAACCTTATTTAATTTTGAATGCACTTTCCTTTTTGTGCACAATTCATCAGTGCATGTTATTCCAAATTATTCAATTTTTTAATTCTTTTATTTTTATTTTCATTTGTTCTGTTTATTTGTCAACCCCATTTTTTTTAACCTCGCCCCTCCAACCACCTGCCATATAGAGACAATTTTTAACCATCCAATCAATTTATGATGGATAGAATTAAGACCTGCCTTAGATATTTTCACATTAAATATCCTGTTTCACTTGGATATACATCAAATTACAGAAGTTAAATGGGTTGTGAATGTCTTTGTGTTTGTTTTTGAGTTGCCACAGTATGCAATAGACTGGCATGTCTTAAGGTCAATATTAAGGTCAAAAATGGCAAAAAAGAAACAGATTTCTCTAGAAATTCATCAGTCAATCGTTGTTTTGAGGAATGAAGGCTATACAATGATTGAAATTGCCAAAAAAAACTGAAGATTTCATACAAAGGTGTACACTACAGTCTTCAAAGACAAAGGACAACTGGCTCTAACAAGGACAGAAAGAGATGTGGAAGACCAGATGTACAACTAAACAAGAGGATAAGTACATCAGAGTCTCTAGTTTGAGAAATAGACGTCTCACATGTCCTCAGCTGACAGCTTCATTGAATTCTACCCGCTCAACACCAGTTTCATGTACAACAGTAAAGAGAAGACTCAGGGGTGCAGGCCTTATGGGAAGAATTGCAAAGAAAAAGACACTTTTGAAACAGAAAAACAAAAAGAAAAGGTTAGAGTGGGCAAAGAAACACAGACATTGGACAACAGATAATTGGAAAAGAGTGTTATGGATCTTAACCCCATTGAGCTTTTGTGGGATCAGCTAGACTGTAAGGTGCGTGAGAAGTGCCCGACAAGACAGCCACATCTATGGCAAGTGCTACAGGAAGTGTGGGGTGAAATGTCACCTGATTATCTGGACAAACTGACAGCTGGAATGCCAAAGATCTGCAAAGCTGTCATTGCTGCACGTGGAGGATTTTTTGATGAGAACTCTTTGAAGTAGTTTAAGAAGTTCTGAACATTTTCTTCAAATTGTAATAGTAATTTTTCACATTATTAATGTCCTGACTATACATTGTGATCAGTTGAATGCCACTTTGGTGAATAAAAGTACCAATTTCTTTCCATAAGAGTAAAAT
This sequence comes from Myxocyprinus asiaticus, assembly GCF_019703515.2. Lineage (NCBI taxonomy): Eukaryota > Metazoa > Chordata > Actinopteri > Cypriniformes > Catostomidae > Myxocyprinus > Myxocyprinus asiaticus. The sequence continues at coordinate 44,007,828 of NC_059366.1, read as the reverse complement.
CTGCACATTATTCCAAACTTTTGGCCGCCAGTGTATATATAGGCAAGATTTTCACAATCTTAACCACAATTTGAATTTTTTTTTTCACGTGTTGTGTGAAGAAATGAATCAGCTTCTTTTAGACTTGCAACTGAAAATTCATTTTTATATGGGCATTACTTATTTCCACTGGCTAACAGGATTGCAGAGTAGCAGCAAGCGGAAAACTGCGCGATGTCATTGTAACCAAATACATTTTAAGCTGATTTGATGAAGGACTAGAATGAAAGTATCGGCAAAACAAACATTAGCTAGAAGGACATTAAGGATATTTAATAATAAAAATAAAAAAAATTGCTGAAATGGGGACATAATTACATTTCTTTAGAGAATTGTTGGGACACCGAGACGCACCTTGTGAAACCGGGACTGGCCTGTGTAAACGGGGATGTCTGGTCACACTAACTAGATGTCAACAAAGAATAAAGCGAGAGATGCAGTGTACCAGGTGAAGTCAGCAAAGGTTGATCAATAGACAGACGTCCCCCAAGACGGAGGTTTGGAAGGGTGTGTCCATGCAGACTGGGAGTGGGGGGTCTGTGTGGTGGTCAGAAGCCCTGCTGTTTTAAAAGCCCTTAAATCTGAGCAGGCCATCGGCTGCTAAAGTCAGCTCACTCAAAGTCTCTCATGCAGAAATGAATCAGAACATTTTAAAGTGAGTACAAGTGCTCTGCCTCCCACACCACATGTCCAGCCAGCACTATCCACTCCATTTCAGCCAGCTTAAAGCTAATAAAACACTCTGTTAATGACAAGCATGGCTTGCTAACGAGGTACTTCACTGTGCTATGAGCCTAAGCTGGTTTGTTGGTCTTAGCTGGTTTATGCCACTGATGCAAACAAATTTAAAGGGATAGTTTAGCCAAAAATGAAAATTCCAGGTTGTTCCAAGCCCATATGACTTTCTGTCTTCCGTAGAACAAAAAAGGAGATGTTAGGCAAAATTTCAGGGAATGACATCCTCAGTCACCATTCACCTTTATTGTACGGAATGATTCAATGAAAGTGAATGGTGACTAACATTCTGCCTTACATCTCTATTTGGGTTCGAGGGGGTATGGTTTTAAAGTATCCAAATTTGATTCTTTTTTTATTTTTTGTTATATTTTTTTTTTAAGTTATTAGGATTTATATTAAATGTTTTAATAAGCTGTAGTTTATTATTTATTTATTTATTTAAATATGATTTAAATTTCTTTATTCATTGAATGTATAATATTTAAGAACTACTCAATTCAATTTGATGGAAATTTTTCATACAATTGAAATGCATAAAAAATGTGTTTTAAAAAATAAGGCATTTTAAATAACTTATTTTAATATCTTATTATCACTAAATACTTTTTTGAGTGAAGAAAGAAAGTCACACTGGTTTGGAACAATATGAGGGTGAGTAAATAATTACAACATTTTTATTTTTTGGAGAGTTATCCCTTTAAATCGCAAATGAAAAATTGTAATGCTTCTTTTTAGTTCCGAACAAGAACATAATCATTCACAATTGTTTTCACCCTCAAAATTGTTCTGTGAAAGAGTGACACATCTGTCTGTTGCAATTGAGTTAATGGTAGATTTTCCAGATGTACTTTCCCATGTTGAATTTCTGCTGTCATAAATAAAAATTACAATCACATAGAAAGAGTACAGACATATAGAATTATGGAAAAGTGTCAAAGGACCCATGGTGGTTTGGATGTTACATCACACCCTAAATGGTTAAAAATGACTTTTAAAGATCTGTCTACTGTAGTGGACACGATGCACCAGATGGTTAAGCTGGCCTTAGCTAGTTTAAGATGGACTTCCAGCCTAACCATCTGAAAAGTGCTCAAAACCCTTTTAAAACCGGCCAAAAGACCAGCAAACCAACTTAGGCTGGCTTAAGTTGTTTTTGTTTTTTTTCAGCAGGGTCCTATCTTTCCATGAATGGAACACACTTGTTTCTGTACTTAATCAAAACAAGCTGTGACATTGTATCTAGCAGTAGCAAGTTATTGAATTAAGGCAGCTCTCTAATATACTGTTGTCTGCAAACCCTTCTCTGCAGTCTTCAATATCACATTAAAGCAAGACTCCTGTCCGTAATTCTATCATTTCACATGCAAACTTGCTTCACCTACACGCCATCCTGAATAAATGAGGCATTTTTGCATTCCCTCTTTTTGCATTCACAATGGTGTGAAACAAGGCTGACTGCAAATCTCTTGGCTACCATGATCTCTCTTAACAAAACGTAATGTTTCATAAAGTGATAGACTACATAAATTGTGCTTGCCTGTGCAAAATTCACCAAGGTGTTGATTGCCAGGGCATTGCTATGCAATTGCCTAGGTGTTCTTAATGGTTGTTAGCACATTGCTGTATGGTTGCTTGAGTGTTCTGGGTGGTTATTAGGGTTGCTATGTGGTTACTAGGGAATTACAAGGTGGTTGCTATGGAGTTCTGAATGGTTGTTAGTGCATAACTATGTGGTTAACTTCTAGGTAGTTGCTAGAGTTGCTATATGGCATTGCTTGGTGGTTTCTAAGGTGTTCAGGGTGATTGCCAGGGCGTTGCTATGCGGTTGTTAAAATGTATTCAGAGGTTGTTAGCACATTTCTATGTAGTTGCTAGGGGGTTCTGGGTGGTTGCTATGCAGTTGCTAAGGTGTAAGGAGTAGTTCTTAGCACATTGCTATGCGGTTGCTTGCATGGTTGCTAGGGCATCACTAGGTGGATTCTAGGGTGTTCTTAGTGGTTGCTAGTGCATTGCTATGTGGGTGCTAGGGGTTTCTAGGTAGTTGTTAGGGTGTTTTGTGTGGTTATTAGTATATTGCTATGTGGTTGCTTCAGAGTCCAGGGTAGTTGCTAGGGCATTACTAGGTGGTTGCTAGGGTGGTTGCTATGTGGTTGGTATGTGGTTGCTAAGGTGTTCTGTGTGGTTATTAGCGCATTGCTTTATGGTTGCTTAAGTGTTCTTGGTGGTTGCTATGGTATTGCTTGGTGGTTTCTAAGGTGTTCAGGTTGATTGCCAGGGCGTTGCTATGTGGTTGTTTATGTGTTCCCAACAGTTGTGAGCCCATTTCTATGTGGCTGCTAGAGGGTTCTGGGTGGTTGCTATGCAGTTGCTAAGGTGTATGAGTATGCTATGCGATTGCTTGCATGGTTGCTAGGGCATCACTAGGTGGTTTCTAGGGTGTTCTTAGTGGTTGCTAGTGCATTGCTATGTGGTTGCTAGGTGTTTCTAGGTAGTAGCTAAGGTGTTTTGTGTGGTAATTAATACACTGCTATGCAGTTGCTTCAGAGTTCAGGGTAGTTGCTAGGGCATTGCTTGGTGGTTACTAGGGTGTTCTGGGTGGTTGCTAGGTGGTTGGTATGCTGTTGCTAAGGTGTTCTGAGTGGTTCTTAGCACATTGCAATATGGTTGCTTAAGTGTTCTGGGTGGTTGCTATGGCATTGCTTGGTGGTTTTTAAGGTGTTATGGGTGATTGCCAGGGTGTTGTTATGCAATGTTAAGGTGTTCTCAGTGGTTGTAAGCACATTTCTATGTGGTTTCGAGGGGGTTTTGTTTGGTTGCTATGCAGCTGCTAAAGTGTTATGAATAGTTGTTGGCACATTGCTATGTGGTTGCTAGGGTGTTCTTAGTGGTTGCTAGTGCATTGCTATGTGGATGCTATGGGTTTCTAGGAAGTTGCTAGGGTTTCTTTTTTTACAAGGTGTTTTGTGTGGTTATTAGCACGTTGCTTTGCAGGTTGCTTAGGTTTTTCAGGGTGGTTGCTAGGGTGGCTGCTAGGTGGTTCGTTACTGGCCCAAAAAGACCCCTCCCCCAAGTTTTTATAATAATCTGTACTCTATTATGGCTCAGGTCCCTCCTTAAATGTAAGTCAATTGTGTTCATTTGTTTCATCATCCACCTGGTGAAAATCGTTTTTTTTTTTTTTTTTTTTTTTTAGATCACAGAAAAGTTACAGTTTTGAAAAAGTATGAGAAATAGTAATATTGACATTTGCCTATGCAAAAACCACAAACAAACTCACAACATCTCAACTCTACAATAATTGGGATTCAAATTAAATGTTTGCCAAATACTGTATGCTAAAATGCACTGTCTCACTCAAGCAAATAACAATCCTAACGGCAGCTAAAACAGACAAAACCCCACCTTCACTCAATGGCAGTTTGAGAAAATTTACATAGATAAAGGTGTTAGGGTGGTCAGACCAGGTTAGCGAGAACTATTTGCATTTATCTGAGGGCAAGTGGCAAGTAACTGTGGCACTCCCATTGGCCATCTGTTTGGCTTTCATTTCTAAAAATAAAAATAAAATTAATCCAGTGTCACTATACATAATTTTTTGTTGTTCAGTGTTGCTATGATTAGCACTTGAAAAAATGTATAATATAACAAGTGTGATGGAAACTGTATTCTCATTTAAGGAAGCACATTAACTTTGTTCCAAAACCTAGTGAGGTGCCTTGCTGTCTACTGTCTACTTAGAAGCAGCTGCTTTCTATGGGACATCCTAACTGAAAAGAAACCTCATAAGTGACTGATTTCATTGATTTTGCTGGCAATATAAACTATAGCAACAAGTTTTAACAGAAGAATTAATCTAAGTGTATTTATAAAATTATAAGCTTCATATTTCTGCCTTTAAACCCTCCAAAAATTGGCCCCATTCACTTCCGTTGTAAGTGCCTCACTGTAGCCTCAATTTTAGTTTTTTTAAGAAAAGGAGGGACAAATCAAAATCAATGTTTGTGGTAATCAACATTATGCCACAAATGCTGTCAGTTGAGCTTAACTTGTATTGAACCCAGAATATTCCTTTAAACATTTTGAATGTACTGCACATGCAATGCCTATAGATTTTACATCAACTCCAAGTTTTACAGCTCTGTGCTTTAACAAGCTCTCTGTTCGTCCAGATGTAAAGTGTGGATGGATCTCAGTGGGTGGTGCTTGAAGACACAGAGAGCCTTATTAAACACTGCGACAGTGGAGTGTGTTTGCTAACAGAAGCCTCGTGTTTGACAGCTTTTTGTGTGTGTTGGCCCTTTATGAAATGTGCCAACAGTCCCTCCTTGACTCTTATCTGTGCTGATAAACACATGAAGGTTATAAAACACTCGACATGCAGTGAAAAACTCGCAGAAGCAATGCTGTGCAATTAACCAACTGTCCTAGTTTGATTTGACTTAGATATAAATACACACACAGTACATTTATACACATTGTTTTTAGTGCAATATTGATATGGTGTGTGGCATATAGACTGGCCCTCAAAGTCATATAATAAGCCCAGATGGGAGTGTAAATACATATGAAAGACATAAAGGAAGTGAAAGTAAACATGCAAACTGCTCTTGAAGTGACATTCTGGAGAGACAGAGAGAGTCCAACTGAATTTGACAAATGAGGGTTTATCACTCTCACCTTAAATGGATTTTCCAATAAAGTTACCTAAAAAATTAAATGCATTGGAATCTAATGCCAATCTGGTCAGGTTTGAACTGATGTGAAACAACTTATTGTTACTTTAAAGAAGAAAGAAATTATGGTTATACATCTCTCATCTTTGAAGTGGAGTGAAATATGACTCAAATGAACAGTAAGGTTTCATATAATCACGATTTATATTATTACATTCATTAGTGTGTGAGAGTCTGTGTTTAAATGGTTGCTGGGTTTATCTATTGCTTTAATGTCTCGTTTGAACAGCGGCCCAGTTCTTCTCACAAAAGCCATTCTTTAAATGGTTCTGTAACACAATACACCGTAAATTGGCCATTTCAAACAGGCCAATGAACAGCTTTGGAAGTTAATTAAGTGAAAAGTGCATGAGTTTAAGTAGTAATGTCTAAAAGGAACGGTATTTAATGATACCTCAAATAATGTGGTTTGTTGAGAAGAGGTGTGCTATTACTTTTCAAAGCGATCAAACTTACGATTTTGACCTGGTGGATGAAAAAACTTTAAACTTTTAAAACTCGACCTGCGTTGAAGGGGGACCCTTAGTAAGCGCATAGAAATGACCAACCACCCAGAACACCCTAACAAATCTATAACACCAATCCAGACATCACAGCAACAGCCTGGCAAAGCCCTAGCAACAACTCAAAAGGCCCAACAATCAGAAAACGTTTCCCAAAAGCATTGTGAGCCAACTATGGTTGCAAGTTCCATCGTTACCAACATAGTTCAAAAATTTGGTGTTTCCCGAAACCGTAATTCCAACGAACTTCCGCAAAAAACATCGCAAAGTTGTGTGGTTGCAACTACAACTCTTTACCTGTGATTAGAAGCACAGTTCCTTATTAGTTTATCGTTGAGGCTTCTATATATTTCATTCCATATACATATTCTTTCTGTCAAGACTTTGACCATGTTTACATTCATTTAAGGAAACCGTTCTGAAATATCACGTAAATGCAAATGCAGCCTTTTAAGGAATTAAAGGCTGTTAAGAGAAAGTGCTTTATCACACTCGGAGAACATGACTTTTATGTGTTTATGTTAATGCATAAGTGCCACATGTGCTTATGTGCTCAAGTGCATCAGGGGAACACCGAAGTCTGATGTAGAGGGAAGCCCCACTATTGCAGCGCAATGCATCTGTTGCATTACAAAGTGCATGCTGCTTTTGTGTCTTCAGCAGCTTTCTCACATTAAACGGCTTTCTGGTGTATGTGTTAAAGAGCTATTATAATTTTTATATTTTCAGAAGTTATTACTCCACCCCCTGAGTAATGTCATTAAAGACAGCTCAACCAATGTGGTTTAAACAATGGATGTGCAAAATAGTTACTACAGTTTCGAGAAATGGTCGTGACTAGTTAGTTAATTTCTACAATGATACATGGCACTATGGTGGTTACGCTGTGAGTTAAGTCGTTGTATGGGAAACGCACCCCAGAACATCCTAAAAACTTCCTAGTAACATGCCATCAGAACACCTAAGCAACAGCCTAGCAACACCCCAGCAACCACTCAAAAGACCCTAGAAACGGAATAGCAACAAGCTAAAAACCAATCAATATACCTTAGTCAACACATAGCAACACCCTTGCAACCACCAATTGCACAGCAATATGCAAAACAGCAAAAATAATCAGAACACCTTAGCAACAGCCTAGCAATATAGCAACCACTCAAAAGACACTTGCAACTGCACAGCAGCGCACTAAATACCTTTCAGAAGACCTGAGCAACAGGATAGTAATGCCCTAGCAACCACTTAAAAGTCCCTAGCAACCACATAGCAATGCATTAAAAACCAGACAAAAGGAAACACGTTATCAGTAGCGTGAAAATGCCCTAGCACTACTCAAAAGGTCAAACAACCGCATAGCAACAAGACAAAAAACAAAATCGGAACGCCTTAGCAACAGCCAAGCAATGTCCTAGCCCCCACTCCAAAGACCTTTGCAACTGCATAGCAACACACTAAAAACCAATCAGAACACCTTAGCAACAGGTTAGCAATGCCCTAGCAACCACTCAAAAGAGCTTAAAACCGCATAGCAACGTGCTAAATACTAATCAAAATACCTTAGTCACCACATAGCAACACCCTTGCCACCCAAAACATCCTAGCAACAGCCTAGCAATGTCCTAGCAACCACTCAAAAGACCCTTTTTTTTTTTTTACAAAAACAACCTTAGCAAAAGCTTAGCAATACCCTGGCAATCGCATAGAAAAACACACTAAAATCCAACCAGAACACTTAAGGAACCACCTAGCAATGCCCTTAGCAACCATCTAGAACACTAGCATTTTAGCTGCAAGTTTGCATGGACAAGCACCACTTGGACAAGCAATCACATTTTCTGATGTTTATGATTTGTTTACAGTAGTCATTGGTTGTTTGTATGCCATAGCAACCACTCAAAAGGCCCAAGCAGCGACATAGCAAGGCACTAAAAACCAGACAAAACATGTTATGAAGAGTGTGAAAATGCCCTAGCACATCTTAAAAGGGACTAACAAAGCATAGCAACAAGGCAAAAAAACAAAAATCAGAATACCCTGGCAACAGGTTAGCGATGCCCTGGTAACCACTCAAAAGGTCCAAGCAACAACTTAACAACGCACTTTAACAGTCAAAACAGTCTGGTGATGCCATTGCAACCACTCAAAAGGCACAACATTCAGAAAAGACTTTAGTAACCCCATAGAAACGATAGAACACCCTAACGACTACACAGCAACATGCCATCAGAACACCTAAGCAACAGCCAAGCAATGTCCAAGCCACCACTCAAAAGGCCATGCATCTGCATAGCAACATGGCAAAAAACAACTTGACAAAAACAACTTGAGCAAAAGCTTAGCAATACCCTAGCAATGCCCTTAGCAACCATCTAGAACACTATATAGTGTTGTGGCTGCAAGTTTGCACAGACAAGCACCACTTGGACAAGCACACACATTTTCTTCCAAAAATGTACAAATCTGGTGTTTATGATTTGTTTACATGATTTGATTGGTTGTTTATATATGTCCATATGAAACGTAGTGTTTAGCTAAAGCAGGGGCGGACTGGCCATCTGGAGAACCGGGACTTTTCCTGAAGGGCCGGCTGTGAAACGGGGCCGAATGCGCCGTGATAAGCTGAAATGGGCCGCCGCGTTATGCAGAAAAGGCCATAAAATGGCGCCGCGATATGCCGAAGGGGGCAGCAATATGCAGAAAAGGACAGCGACACCCCCCCACCCCTGCCAATAACTTTTGGGCCAGTTTCTATGTAAAATCCCGGGCTGATTTCTCTTCCCAGTCTGCCCCTGAGCTAAAGTAACAGTGCACAAGAGACCCTCTTTTCATTGCCAAGCCCCTCACCACACACCCACAGCCTCAGGCACAAGCACACTTTTGTCTTATGAGACAACTGCGATGCTGTCTGCCGCTGTCACTGGCACCATCATTGGCCCCGGTGTGGGCAGCAGCACATGCTAAAACAGCGATCATTGTTCTAATGGAGAAGTTCACACCACAAACAACAGCATGCATGACTGATGAGTGCAAATATCATGTTTGCATGCATATTTGTATCTTCAGTATGGGAAAGGTGGAGTAACTTGTCCAGTAAATGAGGACTGTTGCATTTGTTTTCTTAAGCATCAACTTTGCCTCAGATTTGCCTTAGGACAAATTTAAATAGAGACAAATGAGACAATTGACATACAGTGAGAGAACAGAGCTAGATTTTCACAAGCTAAACTTGCAGCCATGATGTTAGCAGACTTTTGATTGCAGAATTACATTATATAATCAGATTTTTATATATCTAAAAATATTTTCTTTGAATAGCTTCAGTGTAGTTAGGTAGTTTTTGTGTAGTTGCTTGTAGCTTGTAGTGTGGCTGATTACATTCTTGTAGGGATAGTTCACCCAAAAATGAAAATTCTCTCATCATTTACTCACCCTCATGCCATTCCAGATGTGTATGACTGTCTTTCTTCATTAGAACACAAGCGAAGATTAAAAAGGTCCACTGCTCAGCTCTGTAGCTCTGTACAATGCAATTAAATGGTGATCAGACCTTTGTAGCTCCAAAAATCACATAAAGGAAACATAAAAGTAATCCATATGACTTCAGAGTTTAAATCCATATCTTCAGAAGCAATATAACATGTGTGGGTGAGAAACAGAACATTATTTAAGTCCTTTTTTACTGTAAATCTACACTTTCACTTTCAGATGTGAAAGTGAAACTAAACAGGCACCACATGTGACTTTCAGATGTAAAAGTGAAAGTTTAAGTGGAGATTTAGAGCAAAAAAAGGACTTAAATATTGATCTGTTTCTCACCCACACCTATCATATTGCTTCTGAAGATATGGATTTAAACTCTGAAGACATATGGATTACATCTATGTTTCCTTTATGTGATATTTGTAGCTACAAATGTCTGATCACCATGCACTTGCATTGTGAGGACCTAAAAAGCAGAGATATTCTTCTACAAATCTTTGTTTGTGTTCTGCAGAAGAAAGTCATACAGATCTGGGATGTCATGAGGGTGAGTAAATGATGAGAGAATATTAATTTTTGGGTGAACTATCCATTTAAAAGAGTAGCTTCACTTTAGTTTATGAGTAACTTGTAGCTTAGCATCAATAAAGAGTGTGGGAGTTTGTTTGCATATTTTAATTAGTGACGTGCAAATGTAAGCATGAAGATGTACAGTAGAGCAAATACAAACACTGAATGAGGCCACAGATGTGTTGATGTGTGTGTTTTCCTCTTGGGTGTAGGTGTGACCTCTCGCCTGCAGGCTCGGTGGGTTCTGGGTGTGTGATGAAAACCGGTCTGCGAGAGTGTGGAGTGTGTGTGTTTGTGTGAAGAATGCGTGCTGCCTCGTTCTCACTCCTCGCTGAGTAGTGTTTAATGAAGCAAAGGAGAGTGTCCACAGGCAGGCTTGGCCTTGTGTTCCTACGCAACCAGAAGCTATGGGGAGACAGCAAAATGGGGCTATGGCTGCAGCATCTCCTCTCTCGCTTTCCATGACAACACACACACTTCCATTGCTTCTGTTAAAGGGATAGTTCACCCAAAAATTAAGAACCTGTCATCATTTACTCACCCTCATGTTGTTCCAAACCTGTTCACTTTCTTCCATGGAACACAAAGGGAGATGTTAGGCAGAATTTTAGCCTCAGTCACCATTCACTTACACTGCATATTTTTTACATTATTATTTTCCCCTTTTAAAGTTGTCGTTAGGCACAACTTATGCACAATGTTGTCCTGCACAAGCTGAAACTATCTGTTTCACAATAGAAATTTGACACTTTTTGACACTGAAACAAATTCTAAAAGATGCCCTTATTATGAAACCAAAACCCTTGCTAGTGCCCATCTATTAGCCTCTTGCATCATGATTACGTTTAAAGTGCGATTAAAGTCATCAAATGATGTTCTATTCTTAGTGTCCGGCTAACGCCTGGGTGCTGGCCTGCTTTCCTCTCGGGCTGTGCAGGAGAAGGTGTGAGAACCTGGTGCCAGCATCCCACCGCGTTGGATCAAACCATACCCAGCTGTGGGGCCGGTGGGGCCCATTGGCCATCTGTCCCCGAGCAACAGAGCCAGCATGGCCCCAAGAACAGCAGAGAAGGGCTGCTAACATTAATACAAGGAATGAAGGGGGCGTCTGAAACTGTTTTCCCATTCTCCTAGCAACCCTGTCTTCTAACTTGTGCTTTTTTAGGGGGGGTGCAGTGTCCTTATGGTGGGGTCTCATTCGCTTTCACTGTCCTATTTATGTTAATGAGCCATCTGCCCTTCTCCGACGCTTGCTTGAGGGGGAGGTATCTCTGGTGGGACAGATCAGGGCTGGTGGGACATTGGTGTGTTGGTAATATCTGTCTCTTATTAATGACTTGGAAATGTAGGTAAATGGGTCCATTTTGTCAAGCTCATTTTTTTGTGTCTGGACCTATTAATTTAATTAAAAAAAAAAAAATAATGCATTTCCTATACAATGACTTGAATGCACTTCTTTCGTAAGGGTTTCCATATATTTTGACTAATGAATTACTGTGACATTTTCATGACTTTTCCAGTTGTTTGTGTATGCTGGATGAGGATTTTTAAAACTCTTTTTAAAGAGATTGCGTACTCACAAAGAGCAATTTCTTGCAGATTAAATATTTTAGAGTTGAGAATAAGTAGAAAGATTTGCATTCACTTTAAAAAATGTACATTACCATTTTCAAATCAAATTAGGAGGTGTTTAATGCTTACAGTGTTCAAAATGTAGAAATTGTTGAAAAAAAGGAAGGCCTTAAGTTTTTCTAATTTAATTTATTTATAAAATTATACATATTATACATAGTAATTATATAAATATATAATAAGATTAATTATAATGATTGAGTTATTATACATAATATATACAATTATATATATATATATATATATATATATATATATATATATATATATATATATATATATATATATATTAAATAGTTATATATAATATTATAATAATATAAATATGAAAAATAAGTAATATAATATTATTTATTATGTCACATAAACATATATTTTAATATTGTTATTATTAAAATTAAATTACATTTATATATTTTAATTTTAATAAAGTGTATTTAGTTTATATACTGTATATTTGTAATGGGAAAGTTTTTTTTTACCAAGAAAAAAAAAAAAAAAAAAAATATATATATATATATATATATATATATATATATATATATATACAGTATATTTATATTTTATATTTATATATACTGTTTTTATTTTATATTATATTATACACAATGTATATAAATGTAATACACACACACACACACACACACACACACACACACACACTATATATATATATATATATATATATATATATATATATATATATATATATATATATATACACATAAACATGAAAATAATGATTAAGATGCGTACAGTTACATGAAAATATTTTATGATTTTTTTTTCTTGATGGCTGCACCACTTGAAGTATTTACAGTTAGTAAATCAAAGTTTGCTGACAATGACAAAGTTTTTTCACAAAACATAAATTTTAACAAAAATTAGCACAAGCGTATTTGAAACTAGATTTTTCCTTTTCATCACCTCTGACATCCTTATTTGACCCAAATACAGAAAAACACTGCAGAATCGGACATCAGCATGCACCCCAGTTGGAGTGTTTGTCTGGACTGCAGAGTGACATATATGACATAAGTATGTGATGGGTAGATGTGAAAGTAAACTGAGGGAGGGGGTTTCCCTGTTGCTGTACATGCATGTGCCATCTTTTATTAAAAAAAATAAATGGCACTTCGTTTGATTTTTTTGTCATTTAATGCAATGACATTCAGACATTTTTAAGTGTGTCCAGTTACTTTTAAGGCCACTGTATATCTGTTCTTTTTAAAGAGGGTAATGACATATTTGCCATATTTGACATTTGTCATCATATATAAGTTAAAAATCAAGCCACAGATGTCCACAAAAAAAGGAATGCAAGATAGAATTTTTGCAAGGACATAGATGAGCTGTTTAAGGTAAATATAAAGTCAGGTTTTGGGTAAAAACATTAGATTAAAGCAGAGTGGACAGTCATAATGTATGTGTCAGTACTGGTTTGTGAGCAATGGCCAGACAAATAGCATCACAAGGGCATGTGATTTTAATATGATACGGTTGTCATGGCAGCGACCTAGATCACACCAAGACAGTAAGATATGGGGAGGAAGAGGAAAACGTGATTAAAGCCCTCTGAGGGGGAGAAAAATGTGTGAGCAGAAACTTACGACCACTGACAGCATATAAATATACATCAATCTGACCTGAACTCAGTCTGGACACTTTCAAATAAAACCTGATTTTTACATTTTCTGAAATGTAATATGTGAATGACGCTTGCCTGTGCAAAACTCACAGCCACAATGATAAAGGGTTGTGGGTGGTTGCCATGGCATTGCTTTGTGGTTGCTAAGGTGTTCTGAGTTGTTGTTTGTGTTGCTAAGTGGTCGTTAGGGTATTCTGTGTTGTTGCAAGGTAGTTGCTTACTGTCCCAACTCAAAAGAGTCCATCCTCATGTCTCTATGATATTCTGGCCTCTCAGTATAGCTCGTGTCCCTTCTTCAAAGTAAATCTGTGCAATGTTTTCCCCGCTTCGAGGTCCGCTTTGAGCGTTTTGCCACTGAAGTCTGGCCAATAGGTGTCCCATACTGGACGTCATCATTTGAAAATACTGGGCAAAATACAGGATGTTTTGGGAACATGACAGTTGGAAACCCCATCACAAAGGCAAATAATCACCATCGGTGAATGTGTTACACTACCAAAGACAAGTGATTTATGACAAAATAAATAATACAATTTTTTTATGTTCTCAGAATCTGCCTCAGACAGCAAAACTGTGGCCAAAGTCATTTATTTAAAAACAATGATGATTTAAATGAGCTCAAATAGGGTCTTCAAGAACAATTGTAATTTTCCTGAAACTCAACTGGTACTGTGTGGCGCTGGCAACGCTAAAGGTCATGGGTTCGATTCCCAGGGAACAGTTCCTGATAAAATGGACCTTGCTCTGTAAAACGCTTTGGATAAAAGGCAAATTTATTCTAAATGTTTGCATGTAAAAAATTAAGTTATACACTTTGATAAAGTGGTCTATGGCGATGCCCACAACAATACGTTTTTGTTTGAAACTGCATTGATTTCGCTACATTTATGTCTATCAACCACACTAGCAGGGGCGTAGCAGGCATATTAAAAGTGGGGGTGACACAGCTGTCAGTAGGTGGCTCGCACAGACCCAACACTTACAGTGCAGTATTAATATATTACAGTATATATTAATATATATATATAAGTATGATATAAGTATTATATTAATATATACATATTATTTACTTTTCATGTTTGTAGTATTTTAAAGATTCAAGTATTGTAAAATAATTGCAAAATTTATCTAAATTAGCTGCAAAAATAAAGGGCATCTTGCTTCTGTTTCACACATGACAATAAAATACTGAGCACAAGCTAGTCCTGAATAAATTATTTAATCAATTACAATAATGACAACTGTGCATGTGCATCATTTTATTTTTTACTCTGTGCATTGTGGGATTTAAATGTATCCAAGTGGCTCAAGTGTTTTGACTACGTTCACCAAAATTCGTTCAGATCTATTTAATGATTCAGTGACCATTTCTGGTGATGCCAGAAGGTGATGACAAATGAGTGTCTTGTGTGAAATTAGTCACTGAATCAACGATCAAAAGAACATTTTAATCCTTTAATATATGTATGTCTACAGACCTACAAAGAGATTTTAGTAGAGGTTTTAAGCATTAGCAAATCTGTAATTTCTCTACAGTTTGTGAGCTACTGAGCATGACTTTTATCAAAAGACAACAATAATAGTTTTATAATAATTATAATGAGTTTCAATAACGTCTGTATGTTTTCATGTATAAAAAGGCGTGTCTATATCTATTCACTTCAGTATGTAGTAAAAAAATTTCTAAGTACACAGCAGATCTATCATTTTTCCTACAGTTTGTAAAGTGCACACCAACATAGAGGTAAAAAAACAGGAGCTGATATTAAAAATAGCTTTACATATTTAACACCAATCTAGTAATCTGCTTAAATTGGCAACCCATCAAACTATTACCTTACAAACATAATGTAAAAAGCATAACTTAATCAAGACTCATGCGCTGATATAAACTCCACTTACAATGTGTGCTTAAAAGAGGGATTGTCCTTTGTTTTGTTTTTCTGCAGTGCATTTCACATAATGCTGCCAATCATGCACGATATGCTGATAAATAACTCTCATTTGTGTGTTCCTCATCTCTAGATTATTCATTTAGGTCAACATCAATGCACATAAAAAATGAGCATTGTTGAAAGCAACTTTGTAGAAATGAACAGAGCTGCGTTGATTAGACTGTCTGATTAACGGCCTATTACGTAAGGGTTGTTTAGGCTCATGAAACTCACCTGTGATTGGCTGGATACTCGCTCAATCAACCCAAAGTAACAAAACGCAAAGAATACTGTATACAAATCCACCATTTGGACTTGGTATGGGTTTAGCTTGGAAAAGTGCGGGGGACAAAAAAAATCTCCTTTTTAAAAAGTGCAGGGGACGTGTTCCCCACGTTCCCCGCGGCTGCTACGCCCTTGCACACTAGAACGCGTTTTCCTCATCTGAAAATGCAACGCTCTCATTACTGCATACTTTGGAAAACGATGACGTTAGGAAACTAAATATTTAGTTTTTAACCTTACAATGCAACAACATTCAACAACTTCATCCCCCTAAAATGCATATGTGGGTCAAAAAAGACCCAAGTGAAATCTACAATAGATCTTTATTCTTTATGACAAGTAAAAACAAGTAAGTAAAAACAAATTAATGATTGATATAGCTTTAATTCAATTCTGAACAGTTTCAGACACATTGAAAATGCAATAGGAGTTTTGGTTGACAGTATAAAAAAAGGCAGTTTAACGTTAAAATGGGCATTTTCCATGTTTGGAGGTAAAATATGAAATGTCTCAACAACTCTACCCTACTGTATTGTATCCTAGTGCAATTGACTAGGATCAAATGTTGGTGTTTTTTACACTGAATACCATAGTAAACACATATGGGTCAATGACCACCCTCATATGCATTCTAGGGGTAGTAGTGCAAACTCTCTTATAATTTAAAAAATGTTCAACTACATGTTCAAAAAGTAATTTCACATGTTCAAAGACACCTTAACTGAGGAATACCCGAAGTGTCAGATGAAACAACCACTTCATCTGAAAATAATGTCTATAAAAAACTAGACACTGGGTAGTTTTTTACCCACATATGCGGATTATACGTGGCCTATGTTTATTCATGTTTATATGGATTCTTAGCTTTGGCAATATTGTATTTTATACATTCATGCCAATAAAGTAATTTTAAATTGAACTGAGTGCCAACCTCACTGAATTAAATCTCAGTAGATCATACAGTCTTGCAAAATGAGCAGTTTGAATTCTGACCTTAAAAACAATTAGTTTCAGTTCCTTTAATGCCAACCATAAAGAACCATGCATTTGATCAACAGTTCAACTGAGCTACATACCACATCCTGCTTCACACACACACACACACACACAAGCAGTTTCCTGTCACTGGCAGCACCAGCTGGTGTTCACTGATAGTCGCTTTGTGTATGCCACACCCTCACACATTTCATGTGTCGTTATTTCAAAATTAATGTTAGATGATTATGATTTAATCGCTGACTCAAATCACAACTAACAACAATACACAAAACACATAGAAATGATGGGCTGTAGCAGGGGAATTCGATTCGTAGCCAGTAGAATATAAAACATATGCAATATGCAATAATATATAGTCAGTGCAAAAATATTAGCTACTATGAAATATACAGTGCCGCGTACAATTAAATATAATGTACAATACAGTGTAATATATACAATAATGTAAGTTCAGTAAGATTGTGGCATAAAATGTTTACAATAACTGTAATATTTCAACATAGTAAATATTCAGTATGACTTTTATTTGTAAATACCCATTTATTTAATCATAATTCTATACAACTCTTAACTCTGGATTATATTTTAAAGTGATCAGTACCCTGAAAAAACAAAAAACAATTACTGTGGTATCATGGTCCTATAATATGTACTGTATAATCCATGGTACCATACATATTCATATCATGTACCTTGGAGTTTACAAAGCACTTCAAAGAACATCATGTACTGCCATGATAAATGTCCACAAAAGTGAACTTACAAAAAGTACCTTCACTGTTCCCAAAAATACCATGTTATTACCATGATACATATCCAGAAAAGCATGGTGCGTGATACATGTGAAAACAAACATGGTACTACCATATATTTATTTATTTTTTTGTACTGTGAGGGTACTTTTTTGTAAGTTTAGTAGCTTTAGTAATATCAAAAAGTACATTTAAAAAAGTAGGTAGTTCCACGCTACTTTTTAGTAGTTGTTAGTTTTTGTAGGACTTTGCCATCATGTCAACAAAGTAATAAAACTGGATATAACTTTAAACAGAAAAGGTTAGTAAGTGATTTTATCACATTACAATCATGTCAACGTGTGTATTGTTTACATCTTGTGGCTATACTTTTGAAACAGTGAGTATTTTAACGTTCAAAAAAATTGTCCCCATTCAGTTTCATTGTAAGTGTCTCACTGGAACTCATGGACGAGTCGAAATGAATTTTTGTGGTACTCAATATTATGCCATAAATGCTGTCGATTGAACTTAACTTATATTGAATGTTCCTTTAATGAAGCGGCATATAGCGACATCTAGTGGATGAGGCTTTATATTACAGTTCCTGAGCCTCTTTCAGTTTGACCCACTGTCACATTGAATATAATACTGTATATGATCTTTAATCAAGGTTTGTTTGTTTGCTTGTGTTGGTGCAAAAGTTTGAATGCCTTGCATTCTGAATTAAGGCAAACACAGGCTATTTAGTTCTGTGCAGTCACATTGCACAATATAGGCTACTGTATCTGTGATTTATGTATTTATTGGTTTATTTGACAATACAGGGACGATACAGAATAACATTGCTACATAAGTTTAAGAAGCAGATGCTCTATACACAGGCTCTTAGCTAATAGCTCATTTGCAGCACCTGTCCCTGGTTAAGCTTTTAGTTAAGACAAACAAACAAACAACAAGCAAGATGCAACAAAAAGAAAAATACAAGGGAATCAAACAAAAAGAAAAACAAAGAAAAAAAAATAATAATTAAAAAAGACAGAAATTATTAAAATGTTTGTGAAAGAGTCTAGTATGGTGACATTGATTTGTTTTTTTATGCTCAGGCTTTAAACATCAACAAACATAGTGTAAATATGAACATGCGTGTATTATTCATCATCTCTCAAAACATTTGCGCTTTCATTTTGTGTTTCATTTTTCACCTGCTGTGCAAATTAGGCCACAAATGGCTGGTTCGGGGATGCACTTTAATATTTAATAATTTATGAATAATGAAATTACCATTAGCAATCTGCCTTTTTCTTTCCCACAGCAGTAAAGTCACAAAAACATTTAACACATGCATTCAGACACAGCAAAATCAGAGGGTTTATAATTTATAGCAACAAGTATGATACAAATCACAGACACAGCTGTTACAAATGAACTGTTATACATCTTTCAAGAAACGAATGAAACCAATAAACCGGATGAAAGGTGTCTTAATTAATGTTTAAGACACCTTTCTCTTCTCTTTTTGGTCCACTTGACCTGTTATGAGGTCTCAGTCCATTTTGCATTCACTCTGTGTTGTTTTTGTGGAACCCAGACCACTTTTTAAAAGACAAAATTGATAATAATAATTATTATTGCTATATTAAATGTTAAAAGTACCATTAGCTCTACATATTAACTTTTGAGATTATTAAACATGTTTAATACCCTTAAAATGAATAATTAGCATTAGTACAGGTGTCTTTGTTCAATAAAACATATTTTATTGATCTTCTGCATCAAAGAAGAACTGTATTACATAGTGTAAATATATAACATCTTGATTTTTTATAAATTAAGAGGGAAAAGCAATGCATTAAATGGAATGCATTGTATTTTTATATCAATTATACTGTATTTAGAGGCAAAACTTAATAATGTTCACAATGCACATTATTAGAAAACCAAACCGCAGGCTGCAAGCGAACTGTATTCAGAACACCTCCCGAGATGGTCTCGGTTTGGTTCACTTTAAAGGGGTCTGAGATCGTTTGGATTGTTCACATATGGGCCAAAAATCTTGCGAACTGCGCTCAGACCCCTGAAACGACAAAGTGTGAAAATGCCCTTAGATGTGGTACCATGATACTGTTATGGTCGTTTGGAGAAAGTCTTCAGATAAAAGAATTCGATCAGCATTCTTTGTGAATAACTAAGAATCAGGCCAGATAAACATTCACAACGTCTGTTTTTATTTGTCTTGATGTGCATCTTACAGCTGTTATTTACAAGAGCAAATGGTCACAATGGTCAATCTAATGACTGATTTGAGTGACAGCTCTGTAGAGCTGATGCTTATTATATAAAGGTGATTTCTAATAGACTACAGTATATACACTAAAACAATCATTTTAGCCTATTTTTAGGATTTACTCATTTCAATTTCATAACAAAATTTCATCAAAAAATGTATATTGCGCTAGCAATGCCAGGGTCATGGGTCTGATTCCCAGGGATCATGTAACCTGCTAAATAAAAAAAATAAAATAAAAAAATAAACTTATAGCTTGAATGCACTATAAGTTGATTTGGACCAAAGAGTCTGCCAACTGCATAAATGTATGGTAAATGTAACTAATAAACACGACAAGTATAAACCCATTTAATCCCATGGGTTGCATTTGTGACCGAAATTTAGTTTGAAATGTGAAGGGTCCAAAAAGAGTTGTTGATATATTTAACACAGAATTGTCAACTCTAAATTAAGTGCAGACTGTCTTGATTTCATCTGAACATTTTTAAATGAGTGGTGCAAATTGTCACATGACCAGAGCCATTCAATTCCACTGTGTCCCTCTGAAATATAATGTCTGTGTCAAAGCCCCATAAAATAACACACACACACAACTACCATATTTGGTTCAAATAATGTACATAGAGAATAATGCTGAAAGGGTTTATTATTGATATATTTTTTAAGATTTGTTCTGGCTCATGTACAGTAAATCACGCTCACAGGACAAGTAACATGGTAGCGGTAACAATTGTGACCAGTGGGAAAACACTGAAATAAAAAATTATAAAATTGCAGATTTAGAAATATTGTTACAATTAATTAAACAAAGTACAATTAAAAAGAAATATACATTATTCTTGCATTATATTTTCCTTTTTATCCAGAATTGCATGTTAGTAAAAACACACACACACACACACATATATATATACATACATTAAATGAAAATATTAAATTATGTTAAAAATTAAATAAATGTTGCTTTATTTCCTGTTGGGTCTTACTGAACAACTGTGCCACAGTACTTGACTCTGTAGTTACCCCATCAGTTACAAATGTGACCAAGAGTAAATCACATACTTTCACAAAATGTTTATTTTATTTGAATATTATTTTTATTATTGTTATAATTTTTAATTTTTATTTATTTATTTTTTTAGAAATGGCATGTAGTTAAGGTCAGTTTCATTGAACTATCAAAGGAGTAAAATTCAACCTGCCTGTGAATACAGGTGACTCTGTTGTTCCACTAGTAACTAGGGGTCAGTGACAGATTTAACCAGACTGCCCTTCCATTCAACTCTCATGTCATGATAGTGACAGTGCATGATGTCATTCAGCAGATCTTCAAACAGACCTTTCTGTGTGGGTTATGAAGCACGATGCAGCCTGCTCACAATTCTGAATGAATGCGCCACTGACTAATAATTACCTAAACGTACCATGGTGTTACCATGCTTTATGAAAAAAAAAAAAAAGCATATGCCATGGTAAATATATTAGTGTCATGGAACTGAGATTTTGGCCTATACCACGGTACTGAAGCCCTTAAAAAACATTTAGCTCCACTTAAAATAACAAAAATACCATGGTAGGATCAGTGTTGGGTAAGTTACTATAAAAAAGTAATTAATTACTAACTACTAATTACATCTTCTACAGTTTAATACGATTACTGTACTAATTACTCTGTCTGAAAAGTATTTGCATTACTTATTACTAATTACTTTCTAAAACTTTATCAACCTCGACCAGATGAAAAATACAAGGATAGACATGAAACTGTTCCTTTAATTCTATCAAATAAATCATATAAGGGGGCCTGGGTAGCTCAGTGGTAAAATACTCTGGCTACCACACCTGGTGTTCACTAGTTCGAATCCCAGGGCGTGCTGAGTGACTCCAGCCAGGTCTCCTAAGCAACCAAATTGGCCCGGTTGCTAGGGAGGGTAGAGTCACATGGGGTAACCTCCTTGTGGTCACTATAATGTGGTTTGTTCTTGGTGGGGCGCATGGTGAATTGAGCACGGTTGCCACGGTGGATGGTGTGAAGCCTCCACACGCGCTATGTCTCCGTGGCAACGCACTCAACAAGCCACGTGATAAGATGCGCAGGTTGACAGTCTCAGACACAGAGGCAACTGGGATTCATCCTCCGCCACCCAAACTCAGGCAAATCACTACGCAACCACGAGGACTTAGAGCGCATTGGGAATTGGGCATTCCAAATTGGGAGAAAAAGGAAAAAAAATAAAAATAAATAAATCATATCAAATCAAATAAATTATTCATGAACTGTCCAAAGAATTTAAGGGGGCAGCGTTAAATTAGAAAACATACATTTTAACATTAGACGTTAAATTTCGATTTTGAATTCAACTATTGTTTTATATAGAATTGTTCTATAGTCTATATAGTATTTAACACAATTACACCAGAAGTAACTGTAATTAAATTACTGATTACTAAATTTAAGAGTAATCCCTTACTTTACTTTTTCCCCAATGAAAAAGTAATTTAATTACAGTAATTATTTACTTAGTAATGCATTACACCCAACACTGGGTAGGATCATGATATTTCTGGTACTTGTGAGGACACTTTTATGCATTTCGTTTTTCATTTTCACATATCGTGGTATTTACATGGTACTCCGAGAAATAACATGGCACTACCATGTCCAAAACATGGAATTATTATGGTACCTTTTCCAAAATACCATGGTACTGTTTTGTTAGTGAAAGGAGACAATCTGGTGCAATTGATATATGGCGGCACCATGTGGTGAGTAATGGAACTGTATGTGTGTATGTGTAATGGTGCTATTGGTGTATGGCGGCACCATGTGGTGAGTAATGGAACTGTATGTGTGTATGTGTGTGTAAATGGCTCCTCCTGCAACTGAAAATCGTAATCGGAGCTATCAGACCGGAGCGTTTGCACTGTAAAAACCGCTTCCTCGGAGCCAAGACCGAGCCGATTCTCAGTGCAATGCACGTTAGGCGTTTATTTACATTTTCTGAACCCACAACCGTGTAAAGATCCAAAAGGAACGGGCTGCATCGGTGTGTGTTTTAACCAGAAACCCGTCAAATGAACTCCGTCAGAGCGACCAACCGCAGACCCCGGCGAGTGTCGAGGCCGCGCCCGGTGCCGCCGGACAGAAACAACGCAGAAAGAGGTGAGTATTTCTCGAACACACACTAAACTTAAATCGATTCGCGTTAAGAGTAAATATGACGATTCCTGGCGTTTTCACGCTGTGATTTGTGCCTTTTGGGGTTATTTATGTTAATTCTCATGCGTCAGGAAACCCCGAGGCTTCTGATCTCCCCGTAGGCCGCGCTTTGTTCAGCTGGGCTGGAACTACCCTCTTGTCTGCTGTAAACCTTGTTTATCGTGTTATTTCACTTTCAGTAATGTTGAAGATTAAATATCTGTGGTTTCATATTTGTTATGTTAGCAGCACAGCAGCTAGCCCAACAAAATAGCATACATGTCACATAAATCCACATGAATGTCACTGTCAGAGCTATTGGACATTAAAATAGAGATTAAACTACTTAATCAGACCATTTTATGGAATCTGGTATTTTATATACTTCGCAAAGCAGTACTAAAATGTACCACGGTAATACCATGTTTTTGTGAACCTGTATTATGGTAGTACAATGGGATTCTGTGAAACACATTGGTTTACCATGTAAATACCATGATAATCGTTCAGTACCATAATACTTGCATGTTTTTGATATGTACTATGGTATTTTGGTGTACCAAGAGCCTTGGCGTACCATGTAAATGCCATGGTATATTAATGTAGTAATCATCATGCCTTGTTTTTAGGATATGGTACTATGTGGACATGTCTTGGTAGTACCTTAGTGTTCTTTGAGGTAATTTGGAGGGCCTTGTAAATACCATGGTATGGAATTACCATCTGATACGGTACCTTGGTACCACCACAGTACTTCAAGGGCTTGATATTTTCTATATGGTTTAATATGTCAGGTGTGTCAGTGATTGTAAACTTGACACCCTCAGTGCATAGTTTCAGTTGTTTGCTTTAGATGGGTAATTAATTAGGGATTAATTATTTGTAATGACTTGTTTGTTGGGTTATGAACCCCTCTGATTTACAGTTAGTAGTCATACACAATAATTCACACTTATGAGGTCAGGCTGTATGTTCTATGTATGCTTGCTTTACGTTTAACATAGTCAGTGTTGGCTTGTATGACTATGACAAATTGAGTGGGCTACTGCATTGTCGTATTGGTTAACCATCCAATTGGTTGGCATCCGGTGCACGGGTGTTTACAAATGTTGTCCAAATTCTTTCTCACCTCTTGACCTTTTGGTCGGACAACCATAAGCCATAACAGTTTGCTAATTTGGCATGCAAATCTAACAGCGGGACAACTTGTTTGGGTTGCAGGTAATCAAACTTAAGAGCTAGTTGTATGAACCACATCTTGACTGTGTAATTGGAACGTAAACTAAAATTGAAGGACAGCCCTTCAATTTAACCGAATGGCTGCTGTCACCTTACGAAAATGTTATAAAATGCATATAGCTAGCTGTATTGTTTAGTTGCAATGCAAATGTCATTTTGTATTTATATGCATGGAAGTGATTCTGTACACCGCCAATGCCTGCGGAACTATTCGGTCACACAGGAAAATATTCAGAAGTGATATATCTGAAATATTGGCCTCTGCGATATATCGCATCGGGGTCCTGATCACCATGTCAGAGTTTATTGTGCGATTAATGAACGTCTGCCAGCTCATTTAGCATCTTATTACAAGACTACTTGACAAATAGATCAATTTATATGCAAATGAAACATTGAATTGAAATTATTTTATTTGTTAACGTGTAGAGATTGCACCGTGATTCGAGAAGCAGGAAAGATGGCTCGCAATAGCGGGATGAGCAGTCTGATACGTGGATGTGCAGTTGTTACTGAGAAATGTCAGACCGCTAGATGGCGCCATTGGCCAATCAGAGTATTCCAGAGAGCCGTGCCATTATATTTATTATTCATTTTCCATTTAAGAGATACTTTTATCCAAAGTAACAACCATATCTTACTGATATACTTCCAAAACATTCAGGTGATTAATAGGGCAGCTACAGAAAGTGTGGAAGATTCCTTTTGGTGTCTTTTAGTATTACCTTTATATGGAGATGTTTTTGTAAAATAAGTTTATTGCATTTATTGCTGCAGTTCACCCCAGATCCTTATTTGGGGTTTGTGAATAATGGGAATGATGCTACAGTAAGTCTTGCAAGGCACGTTAGGTGAGTCTGGCACATATTTTGTATTTGGAAGGCTCAATGGAGGCACTGCAAGGGAATGTTTTAAAATAAGTTGAAATGTATCTTCCAAACGGAAACTGGGTCAAAACTGCAAAGCTTTAAAACAGGATGGTCCAGAATTGGATTAAGAATCGACTGTAACTGTGAAGGTACATGGTGTTTAGTGACAGCTTGTTTTGCACCCAGACATGAAAATGCTGTCACGATTTAGGCTACTTACCCCCATGATGTTCCAAACCTGTAGGACTTACTTTCTTCTGTGTACGGAGAAAAGGAGATGTTTAGCAGTATGTCCAAACAGCTCCTTCCATATAACAACAGTAAACGGGGACTGAAGCTCTAGAAATTAGGGATGTGCGAGACTAGTCGACTAGTCAAATAAACGGTTCTGATGCTGCTAGTCGACACTGGAATTACTAGTCGGTTAATATTTCCCCCCCATTAAACTGATCATAATTTTTACACATTTACATTTGGCTTTATATTTTTACAGAGGCTGCGCTTAAATTACTGTCATATTAATGTTACATATTTTAAATAGAATTAATAATACAAATATTATTTATTTAAAAAAAAAAAAAGGATATCTGGAGCAGATACAGAGTTAGTGACCTTAAGATGTTCAATATGTATACACTTTTCTAAACCTGTTAATTAGACATGCAAATGGCGTTATACTGCGTCTACGTTAGCGACGCGATAAAACTATCGCTCCTGTTAATAATTAGCATAGCTGTTAACATTGCAAGCATGACGTTGGAGCAATCTGTAGTTTTGCCGCATTTCATATCTTGACACTCCATTATTCATAGTGCAGCACATTTGACAAGAAAGAATTTTTGCTGAACATAATTTGTTTCGTGTTGTCCGATGTGCAGATGTTGCAGTCAGAGTCAATGGCGGGTGCTCGCGTCATAAACGCGCACTCGCTTCTCACACGCAGCAGTTCGGTGTCGTGCTCTCGCGCTCTATTACGTGACTGTTCAGTCCTTTTGTTCAAAATATATACTTTTGTTCAAAATAAGTAACACTGTCACTCACTGTGCTATAGCGTACTTACCTGCCCATCGGTTCATCTCACTTATTCATCTCTATGTTTGAAAAGCCTCCTCAACAGCTAGAAGCCAAAAGTGCGGGAGGAATGGATGTTTTTTATTTATTAAGTTAATCAGGTCTGAGAGAACACAAAATATAATGTAACCAAATGCTACAATGTAGTCAATAATATTAACAAAAATAATATCTGGATAAATAGCCTCGATGTGAAATAAAACATTATTAATGATATGATAATAATTTTACATTAACCACTTTGTGTATGAATCATATCTCTGACTAATGTTCATTGTGAAATGCTTATTTTTGCATTGTTTTATTCAATTGGCATGAAGGAGTTGCTAGTTTTTTCCTCATTTCAGATCTGGAGAAATGCTGTCATTTGTAGTTCAATAGCCAAAATATTTGGAAATATTTGCATGAGAAAAAAGTTTTGTTTCAGTAACAATGGACATTATGCAATGTACAGATCATGCAATGTTGTGATTATTGAAACATGCCATTTTTCAAATTGAGTTCATTGTTTAAATTATAACATAAAAGGATGACAGGGTCATTTTAAAAGGTTAGAATAGAATAAAAGTTTGCCCTTGAAAAGGTAAAAAAAAATGCCCCTGGAAATCAAATATTGACCCTGGTTCCATCTGACCTAATTGAGTAATTGAGAAAAGATTTAGGTCAGTTTGTTGTAAAATTTCAAACAAGTTTTATTCTCTATGTGTGTAAATCCCCCCCACCATATGAGCCGTGTAGGGGGGTAATTCACCCTAATTTTCAGAAATGAATTTCAGGCCCTGGTGTATGACTTTCTTTCTTCTGCAGAACACAAATGAAGATTTTTAGAAGAATATTTCAGCTCTGTAGGTCCATACAATACAAGTGAATGGTGACCAGAAATTTGAAGGTCCAAAAAGCACACAAAGGCAGCATAAAAGTAATCCATACGACTCCAGTGGATAAATCAATATCTTCTGAAGCGACCCAATTGGTTTTGGGTGAGAACAGACCAAAATGTAACTCCTTTTTTAACTATAAATCTTGACAGCAGTCTCCTTGGCGATCACGATCGATTACACTTACTAAAAATTCAAATTATTTTGATTTCTCTTCAGTTTTGATTGTTATGATTACTATAAATGGTAATTGAACTGCATAGTTTGGGTTCTGTTGTTAATTTGTTATTTTTTATTAATATTTTCATAATGTACCAAGTTAAAAGGTTCCCTGTTCAATTTTCAGCATTAGCGGAGAGCGAATTTCTTTCATATGTAAGTAAAATGGATATTGTAACTGAAATATACCCAAATGAATCACACTCGAACTAAATCACATTCAAATTGGAATCGAATTGAATCGAGAGCTTGTGGATCAGAATCGAATCAAATCGGGACATCTGTATCCATAACCAGCCCTACTGACATGACTTGAAAACTGCTTGATTGTCCCCTAAATATAGCTTGACACTGGAAGCTTGAAGCTTTTCCACAATTTTTTCATTTATGATATTAATTCATCACAGAAGGCAAACAGTTGTAAGTTGTCTGGTTATGTCTAGATCTCCTGAGTGTGGATCTGTGTTTGAAGTCAGCATGCTGTTGTGTTGCACCAGTTGGTGGGACACAGTGTTTGTAGTGGTTACTGGACTAGTAGCCCTGGAGAGCCCATGATGCTACCAGAGCAACAGCGCAGCGTTTGTGTCTTATTCGCTGAACATCCTCTGTGCAGAATGGCCTCCTACTCACCTGAAGGTAAACTGGAGTCGCTACAGATTATAAAGCTTATTAATAACATCCACCCACGATGAGCTTAGAGCTATAAAGAGCGGGTCCTGCTACAACCGAGCTGAATTACAGTATGTTTGGAGATTAAGGCAGTCTAGCTCTTAAGTTGATGTATTTGTGTACGTGTAAGTTAAAACATTACAGCATGATTTTCTGTAAAGCTGCTTTGAAACGATGTGGATTGTGAAAAGGCGCTGTACAAATAAAAATGACTGGATGTTTACTTGAAATGGTGTTTGGTGGGTCATGAGTGATTTGACTATGACTTTCAACATTTGCTGCTTTTTATACCTCAGAGGTACCTTTAATCACACCATATTCAAAGCTGGTGTTGTTCAAGCTGTTAGTGGTGAATATTTGTACCAGGTGGACATAAGAGACCTAAATGATTTACCCATGCCCTACCTCTACCTAGATTTTGGATGCATTTTGCTCTTTTATGTTTTTTTTAGAGGATGTTTGGCTTGTTTTGTGTCGTACTGTGCACACTCTAATAAGCTCATGTTTGTTACTTAAACAAATGGCATGTATATAACCTAGAAATGTGTAATTCCAGGTTGTCTTTTAAGAATTGCAAAAGGAATGGTGCTCTCTTTTTTTTTTCTTCTTTTTTTTTATCAAATCACTTAATTTCTCCCAGCCATCCCGACCTTGTCCGTGACGCTCATCTTCATGTATTGTGTTACAAATATGAGTCTCTGTTAGATTCGTAACAGGCCATTTCGAATTGGAAAGCCGGTAGTTTAACATTACATTTAACTTGTAAATGCACATTTAGCTGAAACTTGAACTTTGCAATCCAAAACATCAAATGTATTCTCCAAATGTCCTTTCCTGCTATAGCCTTTATGCAAAAGTATTGTCTGGATTTTTGTTTTTGAGGCTTTTGGGGTTATTCTTTTTCTTTATGAATACATATTGAAATGTATACTGTATGGTATTAACTTGTTAGTCATCACTTACGCTTTCACTTTCTTTCTTAGAGAGCTGTGTGTTTTCTTAATAATTTGAGGAAGCTCTTTTTTACATTGGTATCATCATCCATCGTCATCTAAGAGGAGATGATTTGAGATGAATTGATGCATTTGCTGCTTGCTTGAGATTGTGATGATGTGTGTTTAAAGGGATAGTTTACCAAAAAAAATGGAAATTCTGTAATCCTCATCATCCTCATGATGTTCCAAACCTTTATGACCTTTGTTTTTTTTCTTTAAGCTGGTGTTAAGCAGAATGTTAGCCTCAGTCACCATTGACTTTCTTTGCATCTTTTGTCCAGACATTGAAAGTGAATGGTGACTGAGCCTAAAATCTCCTTTTGTGTTCCACAGTAGAAAGACAGTCATGCAGGTTTGAAATGACAGAATATTCATTTTTGGGTGAACTTTTCCTTTAATGTGATTCCTTTTGATTTCTGTCTCAGATGTGTTTTGCTTTTCACTTTCTTCACAACAGTAGGTAGTTTCACTTTCAGTTACCAGAAAACACATTTTGTGATCATGTCAGGATGTGAATGAAATGTGAAGCTGGGCCAAAAGAACACAGGAACAAGCTGTTTTGGTAGTCTGGATGTGAACCGTTACATCCACTTATTTGTCCACTGCAATGTCCAATATGCAACACTTAATGAAATCAATGAATCAAAATCTATACTGATATGGTGTGGATTCAGCATCAAGTCGAATCAGTTGTTGTCGGTAGACACGCACAGACAGCCGATAAAGCACTTGGGTATTTGTAACAAACGCCATTGGCTGATAAGAGAGCAAGACACAAAGGCCAAAGACATCCAATTAAGGGGCTGTTCACACCAAATGCTTTTGCATCCATCCACACAGTTTTCCAATTCTTTTTCTATGTAGACATAGATGTATGTCTTTGACTGTTTCGTCACGTTTCGTAGTTTATGCAGCGCTATTTTGTGCGGGAGCGCAATTTTTTTTAGATGCAGAGTCAAGCCTGGGTAGCTCAGTGGTAAAAGACGCTGGCTACCACCCTTGGAGTTCGCTAGTTCGAATCCCAGGGCATGCTGAGTGACTCCAGCCAGGTCTCCTAAGCAACCAAATTGGCCCGGTTGCTAGGGAGGGTAGAGTCACACGGGGTAACCTCCTCGTGGTCGCTATAATGTGGTTCGTTCTCGGTGGGGCGCGTGGTGAGTTGAGCGCGGATGCCGTGGTGGATGGCGTGAAGCCTCCACATGCGCTATGTCTCCGTGGCAATGCGCTCAACAAGCCACGTGATAAGATGCGCGGGTTGGTGGTCTCAGATGCGGAGGCATCTGGGATTCATCCTCCGCCACCCGGATTGAGGCAAATCGCTACGCGACCACGAGGACTTAAAAGCGCACTGGGAATCGGGCATTCCAAATTGGGTGAAAAAGGGAAGAAAAAATATATATATTTGTGGACAATAATATGTGCATGTAACATAATGTTTAAATGTAATTAAAATTAATACACTTAAGAAATGCAAGTATTGGCATTTTCCTCGTAAAATATTATTAGTTAAGTGTATTTTAATATATTTAGGCTATGTTTAGTACGTATTTGTGGTTTATTATTTTTATAATTTCCAAGGTTTCGGGGGCTTTTGGGGCACTTTTGCACATGTGTCAGAGTCTTTGGCCATTAGGGCTTGGTAAATGTTCATACATGGACGTGTAGAGGGGGCTCTGTAGTGCCACCTAGAAGATGGGCATGTTCGGAGGGCTCTGTAGCCCTTTTGAGCTACAGTCACCAAACTTTGTACATATATAGATCTCATCAAGCTGGACAATTTACGCACTGACAGTCATAAGCTCTGCCCAACAGGAAGTCGGACATTTTGGATTGCTTGAAAAATGCCTGCTCTGGAATTTGAAATACTCCTAGTGGATTCATGTTACAGGTACCAAATGTGGGTGACATCATGCGAACGGATTTTTTATATATCAAATGGTCTTGGGGGCTGAAAGCATGGATGTGGCTATTTAAAACTCAAAAAAAAAAAAAAAAAAAAAGGTTTTTTTTTTTTTTTTGCCTGATTTACCTTCAAATTACTAAACTATACAATTAATTTGCATACAGAATTAGAAATTTATGTTAAAATTATGTTAAATTCACTTCAGTGAACATCTATATTACTCAGTTTTATAAATGGAGATTATGCCCATGTGTTAGGGGCAGATTGCTGCCATCTCGTGGTAAGAAAGAAAAATAAGTAAAATTAAGTGAAATTACAATATATAACCAGCAGGTGGCTGCACAGGACCATTCATATGTCTGGTTGTGGCAAACTGATTATTATTATTTTTTTTTATCTTACCATACCTCCTACCTAAGTAATGCATTTGGATGTATAGTTAGCTGTATATTTATGTTTTAATAATGTTTTTATATGTTTTAATAATATAGTTATATATTTTTAGTTATGCATATTTGGTATATTTAGCATATATAGTTGTAACCAAGCTGGACAACTTTCATAATTATAGTTATTAGCTCCACCCAACAGGAAGTCGGCCATTTTGAATTTTTGAATATTGCAATGTCTGTACTTTTAAATACTCCTCCTATGGGATTTATGAGACTGTCACCACATTTAGACAACATTATGCCAAGACATTGAAGATGCTAAATTGTGAACAGATTTTTTATATATCATTGTATCGGTGTTGCCATGGCGAGGCATTAAATTAATGGCGAAAAATGGAAAACAGGAAGTGTCTAATATTTTCTGTGTGCAATGTGTGATTTAGATCAAAATTGAGATGTATGTTTGGTCTTGGGGGCTAATCACATTGATGTGACTATTTTGGGTCATGGTCATATCGCCACCACATGGCAGCAGGAAGTGTGGCTGAATGCACAGTTTTAGCATTTGAATGTGCATTTTTATCAATGAATATTCTAATTTTAATTTGACAGCCTTTGTACTTTTGTAAGTTCATTTACACAATTAAATAAAAAGAAATATATAGGTTAGATGAATCATTTTAACTTGTACATGTTTGTGCAGCTAGAGGCACAGAAAGGAATCATTTACTTTTAATTAAATGATTAAATTAAATGATGATTAATAAAATAATCATTTACTTTTAATGAAGTCAATTCATTTTAATTAAATTAAGTTACTTTTTCTTTATTTGTTAGGTTGACATAGTAGGCTACTTGAAAGTGCAACTCTCATGACACTTCCCATATTATCCAGCAAGACACAGTTAAAGTGTAAACATATAGTCAAGACCTATAGCATCATGTGTGAATTATAGGGGTGTATCGCTCCACTGATCTGGATCAATGCATCGATCAAATAACCAACGATACAGTGTCATCAATGCAATGCGTAAACATCAAAGTTTATTCTTAATGATGTACCTTTATTTTGGCCCCCTCATGCCAGCCACATCCGTACTCCTTTCGGTCAGTCGATGCAGCAACCTTATGATATTCATCTTGCTTCATAAGCGCTAAATATTCTTCTCGTGTGGGACACGGATGTGCTTAGGGGTGATTGAAGCCTGAAGTTACTCTCTGCTCTAGTGGCTCATGTGCGATCAAATTGTGCTTCCCACGATAACGTGGTGCATGCGACGCATTTTAATTCTACTTGAGAATTTTCTATTTTAAATCACTGTGGAGCAATTCAACCATATCAAACGGCTAGACAGCCCCGACATTTTGAACAGCACTGACGAGGGAAAGAGAAAACCCCTGCCCTGCAACAGCATCAATTACAAGACTTTTCACATTTAAACATCAACACCCTTACTAACATTTATCACAGTAAACTGTAACTGTGAATTTTACAATATAACTGTGGAAGTTTTAGCCAAGAAAAAACACGGATAGCACATACTCTCCTGTCAGAAACAAGTCGTGGGTATGTGAGTATTTTGCATTGAAAGACTTGCTTGACTGTTATAGAGATGAAAAATAGTTAAGGTAGTGTTTCTCTCATTCCACTAGGCAATGAGCTGAACAAACAATTGATGATCACTTGTGTGTGTGTTTAACTTAATTTTTTTTATATTATTTATCTGTATCAGTTTTTTTTTTCAACAACTGAAAGTACCTTATTTTGTTGTTGTTGTCCCAGTGTGGATACTGGATTTGCACTTTTCAGAGAGCTATTAAAATAATATTTTGGTTGTATTTTTATGAGATAATAAGCGTAATTGATTGTGTAAAATAGACACATAATATCGTAATATCCATCGCAGGCCCCTGAATTGAATCGAAATCGCATCGCAGCAGACTTTGAGGTATCGGCAAACATCGAATCACTGGCTAAGAGAATCGATAAAAAAATCATATCGCGATGAAACATGCAATTTACTCCCCTAGTGGATTGGATTAGATGATGAACACTTTCTTTGAGTCATTCAGACAAAACATCACTCTGGTTTATACCGATGTGCGATGTCTATTGTTAACTATCTCTGAATGAATCTTTTTTTAAATGTATTTTTGTGTGTCAGCATTGTGTTTCAGCAGTATGAAATTAATCTAATGTTTCTATTCGATGAGGTCGAGGTCGACCTACAAGAGTCTGATGTGGACATCTGGTATGTGTTTGGGCTGCAGCAGCAGGTCGGCACTGTCTCGGGTTTCAGGGCTGCCATCAAAGGGATGCCACACGGCTAATTCACCCCGGAGGGGTGTCATGGCAGCCCAGTTCAACCTCTGCCTCTGACCTCGGTTACCGTCAACCCCGCTTGTGGTGTCACCTGCTCCGTTCATCACAGCTGCTGAGGAGATCAGGGTTGTGTTTGTTAGAGGAGGTTACAGCCCCTCCTGTGCTTAACAACTGTTTCAGCAGCGTGTGTCGTATAGTGCCTTGATGAGATTTCAATATGTTATTAATGGGAGAGTTCAGCCAAACTCACCTTTATGTTGCTTCAAACCATATGATTTTCTTTTCCTCAGTGGGACACACAAGGAGATGTTTTGGAGAATGTTGCAGATGCATACTTTTCATAGAATGAAAGCATGCAGTAACCAGGGGCTGTCTAGCTCCAAACTGGACAAAAAGCACCCTAAAAGCAGGGACTAAAAATGTTTTTTTTTTTTTGCAGAAGAAAACTGAAAAGGGAACAAATCCCTTTCAATTGTTCCGGAGTGTAAACATTGTTTTTAAATGCTGGTAACCGGTTAATAACTGGTAAATTTGGTTTTGATAATTTTTTTCATGACCCCAAAGACCAAAGGGTTTATCGCAGTACATTTCTGGAATTACACTTCCTGTTGCCTTAAAAAAATAAGCATGCACTTTGATTCTGAAGGACACCGCCAGTTTAAAATGTAAAAAATAAATACAAATCTTTTGACCTGCAAAAGTTTAGTTAGAAGTTTAGTCTAGAGACGCAAATTTTGGCAAATTCTTTTAACCGGTTATTAATTGGTTAACCGATAAGCCATGAATCAAACAAGTGGCCAAACAGACATGAGTCAGTAAACCTCTCGGTCAGATTTGAACCGATATTATTAGTCGAGCAAATTGTTAACGCCAACCAATTAACCGTCTACATCCCTAGTTTAGTCCAAACACGCCAACGCAGTGTGTGCGTGCATGCGGGAGAGAGAGATTTAGGCTATATATTA
Source organism: Myxocyprinus asiaticus (assembly GCF_019703515.2). Classification (NCBI taxonomy): domain Eukaryota; kingdom Metazoa; phylum Chordata; class Actinopteri; order Cypriniformes; family Catostomidae; genus Myxocyprinus; species Myxocyprinus asiaticus. The sequence goes on along the minus strand of NC_059366.1, from coordinate 43,973,524 downwards.
AATTTAGGGAGCCAAATCAATATTTGAAAAATAAAAAAAAAGTTTGGGGATGTTTAATATAAAGAATAGGCTACTTTATAGTATGCTTGTTTTGATTTCTGTCCTGAAAATTCCCCCACATGGGAAATAATTTAATCGCTTGTTTTTGCTTTTGTTTTGAGGTAAGTGCCTAATTTTGAGCTTGTTTTACCAAAACAGGTGCCTTGTTTCTCTTGTGAGATCTGAAAACACTGCAACTGTTACATCATCCACCTTTAGCGTAAAGTAGTGTCATATTAAATGCCGGAACCGGAACGAAAAAATACTGCTTCTTCAACTTTGGGCCCTTTCATGTCCCTGGGGTTGATTTTGATTCAAACAAACAGATTTCAGCTTTTTTCTTATTGTTATTAAAATTGACAGTTTTTTACCAGACCTTCATTGTTTATTTTTGGTACTTTTCAAATGCCTTGTATGTATAGATTTTACTGTTTTAGCCTTGACCCCAGACTTTCAATATTAAACTATGAAAATTCCTTTTTAAAAATACAAAGTATTACATGTTTAAAACTATGATCATCTAAACACAGAGTGAAATAAACCAACCATTTCAGCATAACGACTGTCCCACAGTTGTGGCTTCATTTTCAGCACACCAAACAATTTCGACCAAGTGTTTTCAAAAGTTAGTGTACTTGTTAAACAAGTGGAAAAAAGTGTAAGCGAAGAGCATGCTTGAGGTAAAATATGAGATGTTTGAAGAAAACAAAGAAATTCAAGGAATATTTCACTTGTGAGCAGAATATGTTTATTGGCCGTCATTTTTTAATCAAGCTTAAATTTTGCCAAGTTAAGCGAAAAGTGTGAAAATTAGGACACTAAAATGTTAGCTATGAAATTAGCAAGATAAAGATGACACTGTGGTGGATATTTTCATGACTTCCAGAAGAAAATGTCAAAAATGACAAAGTTCCTGTGATGCATGTGCATACACTCTTATTGGACGTTGTTATTAGACAAAATCAAATGTTTTAGCTTTAGTATAATTCAAAGTGCTGAAAGCGCCCGAACACCCAAATAGATGTAGAATCTGGCGTCAACAGATTTTGCCCTCAATATATTCTTTCGTTCTCCATACTGTTTTCGAGCACCCTGGACATTCTGCCTAACATCTTTTGTGTTCCTTAAAAAAAAGGAAATCATTCAGGTTTGGAACGACATGAAGGTGAGTAAATGACACCGTTTTCATCTTTGAGTGAACTATTCCTTTACAAGCCGCTGTCGTTCTGAGCGTTTATCTCAGGGAAGTACGTGAACACAAGGACTGCTGTGTTCCAGAGCTTGCATTAGGTTTGAATTATTGAAGTGGCTCTCATTTGAGCACCTATCGCCACTTTCACTGAGATTATTGGTCTCTGACAACAGACTCGAGGGATTTTCATCTGAGCAGGCAAATGGAAAAACATGAGAGCTGAGACTATTATGCAAATATTGATTATATCACCAACATATGGTGACTTCCATGTGTTTGAATACATATTGGGAGGTTGAGGCAAGGGAATAGGTTTAGTAGGTTACAAGCTGTTTTTCATTATTTCTAATTACACAATCTTTATACTGGTGTTGAAACACAACTGGTTGAGGCTGTTCTCCTTGTTGGAAGAGCCTCTGGGATTTTGTCAGTTTATTCCAATTTCTACTGGTCGTATATACGCGTTATTCTAGCCATTGGATTGTATCTCAATTCACACACTACTATAAAAAGTGCTGCAATGGCAAAGCATGTACTTTTGGGTATGAAGTAAGCATGTACACTAGCACTGGCATTAGTATAGTATACTATATATAGTTTAGTATGCTAATTATATTTATTTTAATCTCTATATCACTTCTTAAATCCCAAGATCGATCTTTTACTCTATGCACAACCCTCTACAACAATAAGAGGAAATCGCTCGCATTTGCAACCAAATTTCATGCTGTGTGGCTAAAATGTATATATTGGGCAACTGGCTGGTAAATGTTTAGATTTCACTCACACAGTGATTGTGTAGTATAGTGGTGAACTATTCAGCAGCGAGGTCCTTTCACTGCATTTTGAGAGTAAAGGTTTGAGTCATTCTGTGTAATGTGTCCAAAGACGAGATCCACACAATCCATTTGTCATTGAATAATGTCTCTTTTAATACCCTTTCTGTTCTTTACAGTCAGTTGTTGATCAAAAACAACAGAAAAGAAACCTTAAATTCTGATCACACACAGCACAGATGAGATCCGCTATCATTAATATGCGCTCATTTACAGTCGCTCTTTACAGAAATACTGTTTTTTTTTTTTTTTTTTTTTAAAGAGACAGTACCGGTTTTCTACACATGTAAATACCTGTAAATAGTACAAATTATGCAATTAGTCAATAAACATGTAACAAAAAATAATGTACAGTGCTGTGGAAAAGTATTTGCCCCCATCCTAATTTCTTCTGTTTTTGTATATTTTTCATACTAAATTGTTTAAGATCTTTAAACAAGATATAACATAAAACAAAGGCAACCTTATATATATATATATATATATATATATATATATATATATAAACATTTTTATTGAAGCAAAAAATTATCCAACACCTATATCACCCATGTGAAAAACGAATTGCCCCCTTAAACCTAATAGCTGGCTGCTTTAGTTCAGCCACACTGGAGGGTTTTCAAGCATGAACTGCCTGATTAAGGTCCTGCCACAGCATCTCAATTAGGTTCAAGTCAGGACTTTGACTAAGCCACTCCAAACTTAAATTTAGCTTCTTTTGAGCCATTCAGAGGTGGACTTACTCCTATGCTTTGGATCATTGTCTTGCTGCATAATCCAGTTGCGCTTGAGCTTCAACTCACGGACTGATGACCGGACGCTCTCCTTTAGGATTTTCTGGTAGAGAGCAGAATTCATGTTTGCCTCAATTATTGCAAGTCGCCCTGAAGCAGCAAAGCATCCCCACACCATCACACTACCACCACCATGCTTGACCGTTGGTTTGATGTTCTTTTTGTGGAATTCTGTTTGATTTACGCCAGATGTAACGGGACCCTGTCTTCCAAACAGTTCCACTTTTGACTCATCAGTCCACAGAACATTCTCCCAAAAGGTTTGAGGGTCATCAAGGTGTGTTTTGGCAAAATTCAGACGAGCCTTAATGTTCTTCTGGGTTAGCAGTGGTTTTCGCCTCGCCACTCTTCCATAGACGGCATTTTTGGCCAGTGTCTTTCTGATAGTGGAGTCATGAACAGTGACTTTTATTGATGCGAGAGAGGCCTGCAGTTCCTTGGATGTTGTCCTTGGCGTTTTTGTGATTTCCTGGATGAGCTGTCACTGTGATCTTGGAGGAATTTTGGAAGGTCTGCCACTTCTGGGAAGGTTCACCACTGTACCAAGTTTTCTCCATTTGGAGATAATGGCTCTCAGTGTGGTTCTTAGGAGTCCCAGAACCTTTGACATAGCTTTGTAACCCTTCCCAGACTGATGTATTTCAATCGCCTTTTTCCTCATCATTCCTGGAATTTCTTTCGACTTTGGCATAGTGTGCTACTGGGTGAAAACTTTTAGCCAACTTCATGCTGCTGAAAAAGTTCGATTTAAATGTTGATTTGATTGAACAGGGCTGGCAGTAATCCGGTCTGGGTGTGTCTAGTCCAGCTGAACCCCATTATGAATGCAGTTTCATAGATTTGGGGATTTAGTAACTAAGGGGGCAAATACTTTCTCACACAGGCCCAGTTAGTATTGGATAACTGTTTTGCCTCAATAAATATCATTATCATTTAAAAACTGTATTTTGTGGTTACTCAGATTGCCTTTGTTTTATGTTAGATTTGGTTTGAATGTTTAAAACAATTTAGTATGAGAGATACTCAAAAACAGAAGAATTCAGGATGGGGGCAAATACTTTTCCACAGCAATGTATGCAATATAATATCGTATTTATTGATTGAATAAATGGATTAGTTCATATTTAAAAAGTTCAAAACAATGAAAATATAATCAAATTAATATTTTCGTAATGTACCTAGTTAGAAGGTCCCCTGTGTAATTAACAGCAATAGTTGCAAGAGAATGTCTTTCATATGCAAGCAAAAGAGACATAACAAATGGAAATATACCCAAATGAATCTATAGTGAATCAAAATCTAATCTAATCAAGAGTTTGTGAATCGGAATCAAATCTGGAAATCTGTATCAGTACCCGGCCCTACTAGTATTGGACTATTGCAGTGACGTGTAATGTGTCTTGATTCTCACACAGATGAGGAAGTTCCTGCCGAGATGGTCGCAGAAGAATCTGGTCAAGGAGCTCAGAATAGTCCGTACCAACTTCGAAGAAAATCTCTGTTACCGAAGAGAACAACGTGTCCAACAAAGACCAACATGGAGGTACGCAGCATCAAACTTTAATTTTAGCTTTAGATGTCCAGTATGATTAAAAGATTTCAGTCACCTTATTAAACTCATAATAGACCTTTAGCTCATTTATGAGCCATTCTTTGTAATTTAATGCTTCGTCTGAAATATTAATTTGGGCCATTTGGAAAAACTACAGCAGTTTTCACACTTGAAATAAATCAGATTTAGCGTGAATGTATTTCATGTGGTGTTACAAGAAACTGAGAGAGGAGATTTGTTTTTGTTTTAAAGGGTGCTTCCACATCAACAACAGAAAACTTTGGGCATCGGGCGAAACGTGCCAGAGTGTCTGGAAAATCACAAGATCTGCCTGGTAATGGAAAGCTGTCTTATGAAATATAAAGACTCGTTTCAGTTTGTATATTTTGATTAACACTAGTTCTGTTCTGTTCCAGTCACTCCAGCAGAGCAGTACTTGCAGGTGAAGCTTCCTGATGAGGTGGTTTTAAAGATCTTCTCGTACCTGTTGGAACAGGACCTTTGTCGAGCTGCATGTGTGTGCAAACGCTTTAGTGAACTTGCCAATGACCCCATCCTCTGGTGAGTTCCTCATTACATTGGAAATGGTGATATCAGTTGAATAAAGGAAAGGACAAGTAAAAAACAATCATTTGATGATACTACTAATGTGTACATAAATAGTATCTTGGATTACCATGGTATTTGAATATGCTAATCATTCAGTACTTTGGTATTACCATCTGATACCATAGCTGCACTGTGGTACCGCCACTGTACTTTAAGTGTCAATGATCTCGATTCTTCTTGTCTGCTCTGCAGGAAGAGACTTTATATGGAGGTTTTTGAGTACACACGTCCTATGATGCATCCCGAGTCTGGAAAGTTCTTTCAGATTAACCCAGAAGAGTACGAGCAGCCCAACCCCTGGAAAGAGAGCTTTCAGCAACTGGTAATGTTTTTCACCACCTTTATATTCTTTGTGATGTTTTAAAATCATCATTTGACTGCAAGCAAAACCAAAGTTGTTTAAGATGCTGGTAATCGGCAGCTGTCTCTCAATTCAGTACATTGCAATGTATCACAATATCATTATTGATGAAGATATTATTGAAAAATAATCATAATATATTGATAAATGATTGTGTTGACACAAAGCAAATCTGAGAATCTGTGATTTAGTTGTTCCCCCTCCCCCCCAAATCAAACCCATAAATGAACAGATGGTGCTGTAATGTGAAAATTAGGGCGGTGTCGATGTTGTTATCGATGTATCATTAAGTTTCATGAGTGAGGTTTATGAGAGCAAAATACTGACTGATTTGTGACCTTTGTGGTTGCAGTATAAAGGTGCTCATGTGAAACCAGGCTTTGCAGAACATTTCTACAGTAACCCAGCCAGATATAAGGGACGAGAAAACATGCTGGTGAGTTCTGGGACTCTTGAATATGTTTTTATATTCTAAATGCTTTGTATTCATGATCTGGATGGATTATATGGTTCATTAATAGATTATGGGTGGTTTTAGACATTGTGACTCTTGGGATAGTTCACCCAAAAATGAAAATTCTCTCATTATTTACTCGTCCTCATGCCATCCCAGATGTGTATGGCTTTCTTTCTTCTGCAGAACACAAACAAAGATTTTTGGATGAATATTTCAGCTGTAGGTCTATAAAATGCAAGTGAATGGGTGCCAGATTTTTGAAGCTCCAAAAAGCACATGTAGCCATCATAAAAGTAATCCATACGACTTCAGTGGATTAATTAATGTCTTCTGAAGTGAAACACTAGGTGTGTGTAAGATATAGATCAATATTTAATACTTTTTTTACTTAAAAACTTTTGGTCACCATTCACTTGCATTGTATGGACCTACAGAGCAAAGATGTTCTACAAATCTTCATTTGAGTTCAGCAGATGAAAGAAAGTCATACACATCTGGGATGGCATGAGGGTGAGTAGAACGATGTAAACGATGAGAGAAGTTTCATTTTTAGGTGAATTAACCCATTAAATGTGGTAAAATCACTAACACAAATCCTTGAGTGGTTTGTTGCATTTATAAAAGGATGGCAACAGTATTATGATTAAACATGCTTGCATTTAATAAATGATTACATTTATGTATAATAATGATCATAATAAACAATTCTCCCAAGATTATAGTTCATTAGCCTAAGTGTAGGATGTGTACGTTTGCCAAGCATCTTGGCATGATATTATAGAATTCAGTTGATGTGCGATCAGGTGAATGAATGGCTCATTCAATCAGATTTTAGAGTCGTAAATATCTGTTTTATAACCTATCTTTTAATTCTTTCCTCAGTATTACGACACCATCGAGGATGCACTGGGAGGAGTTCAGGAAGCCCATTTTGACGGTTTGATATTCGTTCACTCTGGGATCTACACAGATGAATGGATCTACATCGAGTCACCGATCACAATGATAGGCGCTGGTATGAGCACACTGTGCCATGTGAAAGATATAAAGTCAACATGAAACTGCATTCACAAGCCATTTTTTCTGTCATAATGTGACCTATTTCCAAGTGAAACAACATGGGTGAAAAGATCATTCAAACCACAATAAAAAAAAGTTTGGCTTGTTAAAAAGTGAGCATTACATACCTGGAGGGCTTGTTGATGTCAGTCTAAAAAGAAAGTCATTTCAGAGGTGGAGCAAGTTATTACATTTTAATGAAAAATTGCAAATAAATTGTTTTTTTCTTTCAGAAAAATGTGGGGTTGATAAAAATATTGAGTTTTCGATGTATCACGATCTCCATTTAAACAATATCCATTCCAAAATCAGTGCGAGTAAATCACTCTCAAATTTTGTGCTATGCAACTAAAAAAAAATCTGTGATTCTATTTCACTAAATAATCACTTTTTATATCCTTTCTGTTCTTTAGCCAGTTGTTGATCAAAAACAACAAAATATAAACATTTAATTCTTATCACGCATAGTGCCTCAACCAAAAAACAGACGCTCACTGAACCGATATTCTTAAAGGGACAGTACCGTTTTTTCACTTGTTCTACATATCAATGTAAATACTTTAAAAAAATACAAACATAACAAAAAAATGCAATGTAATATGTGCAATTTCAAGACATTGATGGAATACATGTATTTGTACATTTTTTTAAAAGCTAAATGATGAAAGACTAATGATAAAATTTGCAATATCAACATTTTCATAATGTACCAAAGTTAGAAGGTCCCTTATATAATTAACAGCATCAGCTCAAGGAGAATTTCTTTCATATATAGTATAATCAAAATGGACATTATAACCGACACATACCCAAATTAATCAGAATCAAATCTCATGAATCCAGTCGGGAAATCTATATCAGTACTAGGGCTGAATGATTAATCGAAATCACGGTATGACCTGCTGCGATTATCAAACCGCAAGGGCTGTGATTTTATTTAATAAATAAATAAATAGGACGCATGATACAGTGTTTTCAGAGCAGTTCTGTACTTCATACACACAAAGTACCTCTTATGCTCTGAGTTAACCGTCGTGCTCGAGGTCGGTTCAGTGTGCTAAAGAGCGTTGAGCATGTTATAATTACAGCGCTCTAGATTTATTAATTGCACATATGCGTAATTCAAAATATGCTTGGCTGCTAAAAGTTTCACTGCATTAAAAGGCCATTGTCAACTCAACTACAAAAGGACTTCCTTTAGTTTTCTGCCAAAATAAAGGCTTGACGATTTAACCAGACTGCATAGCAATGCCGCATACAAGTTAAGAAATTATTAAGGAAATATGATGCTATTGTATAATAACATGATATGTTTATTACAGTATTTAATAATGATTATTACAGTATTATTATTATCATTGTTATTATTATACAAAAATATATTTCTTTGATAATTTATTAACTTAATAATAACTTAATATTAGGTTCCAAAAAGAAAAATGATGAAAGTGGGCTGAGACCCTATTGCAAAGTCAACAAAAGCAGGTATACAGTGAACAGATACAATGTGAATGCAACTTGAAACTTTTTTCCACCTCTGTTTCACTGTATTTTTTATTTATTTAGTTGTGAACTCCATTTCTTGAACAGTATTTCTATTGGCCGTAGTGCATGTTTTCCCATGACTTAATTTAGGCTAAAAGAAATCAAATTTTTTTTTTTTTTTTACGTTAATCATGTCGTAAAAAAAAAATTTTTTTTAATTGCAGTTAGATTTTTTGACCAAATCGTTCAAACCTAAGCAATACCCAGCCGTAGAATAATGTGCACTGTTGAATCGTGCATAATCAGAATGCATATTAAGGAAGTAAATGTGGTCAAATTTGATTTCATGTTGACTTTTGTACCAGATCAGGACAGATTTCCTTGCGGTATATATATTAATCGCGCATGTGGTTTTACAGCTCCGGGAAAAGTAGCAGATAAAGTCATCATTGAGAACACTAGAGATTCAACGTTTGTGTTTATGGAGGGGTCAGAGGATGCATATGTAGGCTACATGACAATAAAGGTGAGTTTTTTTTTTTTTTTTTTTTTTTATTTGGGATCTTCAGTAAAACGTTGTTAATAGGAAATTAAAGAATATAGCAATACTGTATAAAATATGTTTAGTAAGATAGGTGATATAGTGCATTACCTCACTTTTTGTGATGGTTCTCTGTTGCAGTTTAATCCTGATGATAAATCAGCTCAACATCACAACGCTCATCACTGTTTGGAAATCACAGTCAACTGCAGCCCCATCATTGACCACTGCATCATCCGCAGCACCTGCACAGGTGACCAGAGACCTGCTTGCTACATAGTGAACTTTTTTCTTTTTATTGCATGTTGAGTTAAAAGCTCAACAACAGCGTTGCCCACTCTTTCAGCGGCCTGGGTTCCGGAAGTGTATTCATTGTCTACAACAGGGTCAGATTGGCCATCGGGAGAGTCTGGACTTTTCCCGGTGGGCCGCTAGCAAGCTGATGCACATTATAAAAAATATAAAGTCAGCAGCCATATCACCTTGTAGCTCAAGACCGGTTGCAGCTAAGCAGGGTTGAGCCTGATCAGTACCTGGATGGGAGACCTCCTGGGGAAAACTAAGGTTACTGCTAGAAGAGGTATTAGGGAGGTCAGCAGGGGGTGCTCACCTTCCAGTCTGTGTAGGTTCTAATGCCCCAGTATAGTGATGGGAACACAATACTGAAAAAAAGGCACCGTCCTTCAGATGAGACGGTAAACCAAGGTCCTGACTCTCTGTGGTCATTAAAAATCACAGGACACTTCTCGTAAAAGAGTAGAGGTGTAACCTCAGTGTCCTGGCCAAATTCCCCCCATTGGACCATATCAATCATGGCCTCCTAATATTCCCCATCCATTAACTGGCTCTATAACGCTACTCTCTCCTCTCCACCAATAGCTGGTGTGTGGTGTACTGGCGCACTGTAGCTGCCGTCGCATCATCCAGGTGGATGCTGCACACTGGTGGTGGTTGTGGAGATTCACCTGTTCACTGTGTAAAGCACTTTGAGTGTAGTGTCAGAAAAGCGCTATATAATTGTAATGTTCAAAAATAAATAAATAACAATAAAATGGCTATTAGTCTATTTACCATCCAGCTGCATAAAGATAAGCACCTGAGAGTAAACGAGGTGTCGTGTATTCTAACAATTTCAATGCGTCGATGGATCAATCTGTTCTATTTATGCGCAACAGCCCATGAAACCTGTATAAAAATAAAAAGTGCCAAAATGTAATATTTATTTTGTGATGTTCAGATCCTCTGTTGGTCAAACTCACAGGTTAGAGTTCAGCAAACATCTTTGCATATGCCTGTGTTCCCTCTCTCCCACAAATGCATGCGTATGAATGGAACTGAAGGGAACACAAAGTCTGGTCTAGTTTTATCTGATGCCAACAGCCGTGTCTTGTGTTCCTGCAGTGGGCTCAGCGGTGTGTGTGAGCGGTCAGGGTGCATCACCCACTATCAAACACTGTAACATCAGTGACTGTGAGAATGTGGGACTCTACATCACAGACCATGCACAGGTAATACGCAACTCACGTAGACTATCGCGTTCCTCCTTTCCTGCGTTCTGGAGCAGATGACTCATTCTGTCTCTCTGGGTTTCTTCTGCAGGGCATTTACGAAGACAACGAGATATCCAACAATGCTCTAGCAGGAATCTGGGTGAAAAACCACGGCAATCCCATCATCAGACGGAACCACATCCATCACGGGAGAGATGTTGGGGTGTTCACATTTGACCATGGCATGGTAAGAAACTTCTCAGTCTGTATACACAGGCCCACAGTGACAGCCATTTTCAGACATCTTATTTTTGTTTTGGTGTCTGCATGTTAAGAGTATTGGTGGTTGCATCTTTATTAGAGGTAGGCCGATATATCGGTTTTGTGTAATCTGTGCAGATAATTTTTTAATAATTTCTTAATTTCAAAATAAGAGTCTCCGGTGTATTTCTGGCTTGTTTATACTTAAAAGTCCCTCGTTATGCACCAAATCTTTATATTTTTAGGTTATTTTGGGGATTTTGGTTGAACAATAAACTGCATCTGAGATTTTATTAATTTAGGATGCTCTGTCTTTGCCTGTCATAGTAAGAAAAGAATACTTTTTTTTTTTTGTGGAAATTTTAAAAATCGATTTTAAAAACTATCGGCCGATTCATCGGTTATCGGCCTTTCCCACCACCTTAGTAATCGGTTTTGGCAAAATCCAATATCGGTCGACCTCTAGTCTTTATAACCGACTTTGTCTTCCTTCCAACATGAATACAAGAGACATGGGTTGGATTCGGAATGCAATATACAACCTACTGCAACATACATACAGTATATTGCATACTATTTTGTGATTCGGATGTAAAACTGTATGCAATGTATATACAGTATAAATGGCTATGTTCAGAATTGAGTACTAGCTTACTGTATACTGCCAGTGCCTACTATTTTATATTTTATTTTTAAATAGCACATTAAACAGAACGCATTATGCACTAATAACCATTTTAAGCAGTAGTATGCTATGTTTGTTTTGCATTTTTCTTAATCAAATTTGGTGTTAAAGTGTCTGACTTTTTGACTTTCTGATCAAATAATGAGTCTAGATGGAGAAGTTGAATTTTGCAGATATTACTTAGTTCATTTATTGAATTAAAACAGCTTTACAGGGATTAATAATCACACTGGGCCATGTAGCAAACAATTTATATGCAGGTGAGAAACTACCGTCAAACACAAAAACACCAAAAGCTCATATTAAATGGACGCATGTGTTTTTGCTTAAATATTTCACTTGTTGGGCACATTAAATGTCCTGGAAAATGTTGCCTTCAAAAGAGTGGGAACCCTATTATTGTCCCTCGAGGGTAAATTAGTTTAGCAGCAAAGGTGTCAACACAGACTACAGAGTTTCCTAAAATCAACACCAAAGACAATACAGTAAGCACATAACACATACAAGATCTCATAAAAGAGACACCAGTCCATAAAGTGCAATGTCAGCATAAAGAAATTAATCAACCGGACTTAGCCCAATCGCCACCGGTACAAAAGAGGCCTTAATTCTCTTGGTCCTGCTTACTGGCACTCTAAAACAAGGACCTGATGGCAATAACTCAAACTCCGTTTGTAATGGATGGCTGGGTGTTTCGAGGATGGAATTTCCCTCAGTACTTGTTTCTATAAAATGTCAGCGAGCTTGCGCTTGATTCACCCCAGTAAGTTTGCCTAACACTTTTACAAGGCTATTCAGTCTATTTTTGTTTGACAAAGTGAGGGTTCTGTACCATGCATTAATACAAAAGGATAAAACAGATTCAATAAAGCTCTTGTAAAACAGTCATCATGGTCGAACACAGCATTTTGCACAATGTGCTCTGTTGTAGACTGCACGTTTTGGTACAATTAGAGTACTTCTGTGCATACAGAAAATTGGCATACTTTGCACAGTATACTGCAGAAATACATTTACATTTATGCATTTGGCAGATGCTTTTATCCAAAGCGACTTACAGTGCACTTATCACAGTGGAGTTAAGTGTCTTGCTCAAGGACACAATGGTGGTGGCTGTGGGGATCGAACTAGCAACCTTCCGATTACCAGTTATGTGCTTTAGCCCACTACGCCACCACCACACCAGAAATAGAATAGTGTGCGATTCTAAACATGGGTATAGAGTATATTTGCAATGAAGTACTAACATACTGTATCACTGTACTGCTTGCTTTAATGTTTATACTATAGTATAATACACTGCATACAAGTTTTTTTGTTGTATGTGAGACAGTATGCAACCATAACATTTTAAACTATTATGCAACAAAAATCTTCAGAATTATTGCAATTTAGAATTTTTTTAACCCAATTTTTGGGTTAAAAAAAAAAAAAAATATATATATATATATATATATATATATATATATATATATATAATGTATGTGTGTGTGTACTGTCTACTTTCCAGTAGACATGTACTGTCTACTTTCTAAGTAAATAATTTTCTGATAATAAGCCATTCTGCTCATCTGAATTTGCAGCACGGTTGAGGCCTGTATTTTTGACTCTCTGGCTCCCTCTGCAGGGCTACTTTGAAAGCTGCAACATTCACAGGAACCGGATAGCGGGTTTCGAGGTGAAGGCATATGCTAACCCCACAGTAGTGCGCTGTGAAATCCATCACGGTCAGACGGGAGGCATCTACGTACACGAGAAGGGTCGAGGACAGTTCATCGAAAACAAGATCTATGCAAACAATTTTGCGGGCGTTTGGATTACTTCCAACAGCGACCCCACAATCAGGTGGGAGATCATCCATAAGTTTTATATACAATGCTGTGAAAAAGTATTTACCCTCTTTCTGATTTCTTCTATTTTTGTGTATTTTTCATACTTGGTTGTTTTAGATCTTCAGACGAGATATAACATAAAACAAAGGCAACCTGAGTAAACACAAAATACAGCTTTCCAATATATAAATTTTTATTGAAGCAAAAACATTATCCAACACCTATATCACCCTTGTGAAAAACGAACTGCCCCCTTAAACTTAATAGCTGGTTGTGCCACCTTTAGCAGCAATGACTGCACCCGATAACTGGTGATCAGTCTTTCACAACGCTGTGGTGGAATTTTGGTGCACTCTTCTTAGCATGAACTGCCCGTTAAAGGTCCTGCCACAGCATCCGAATTGGGTTCAAGTAAGGACTTTGACTAGGCCACTCCAAAACTTTAATTTAGCTTCTTTTGAGCCATTCAGAGGTGGACTTACTCCTACGCTTTGGATCATTGTTTTACTGCATAATCCAGTTGTGCTTGAGCTTCAACTCACGGACTGATGACCGGACGCTCTCCTTTAGGATTTTCTGATAGAGAGCAGAATTCATGTTTCCCTCAATTATTGCAAGTCACCCTGGCCCTGAAGCAGCAAAGCATCCCCACACCATGCTTGACCGTAGGTATGCTGATCTTTTTGTGGAATTCTGTGTTTGATTTACGCCAGATGTAACGGGACTCCTGTCTTCCAAACAGTTCCACTTTCGACTCATCAGTCCACAGAACATTCTCCCAAAAGGATTGAAAATCATCAAGGTGTGTTTTGGCAAAATTCAGACGAGCCTTAATGTTCTTCTTTAGTGGTTTTCACCTCGCCACTCTTCCATAGATGTCATTTTTGGCCAGTGTCTTTCTGATAGTGGAGTCATGAACCGTGACCTTTATTGATGCGAGAGAGGCCTGCAGTTCCTTGGATGTTGTGCTTTTTGTGACTTCCCGGATGAGTTGTCGCTGTGCTTTTGGAGGAATTTTGGAAGGTTGGCCACTTCTGGGAAGGTTCACTACTGTGCCAAGTTTTCTCCATTTGGAGATAATGGCTCTCAGTGTGGTTCTTTGGAGTCCCAAAGCCTTTGACATAGATTTGTAACCCTTCCCAGACTGATGTATTTCAATCGCCTTTTTCCTCATTATTCCTGGAATTTCTTTCGACCTTGGCATAGTGTGCTACTGGGAGAGACCTTTTAGCCAACTTCATTCTGCTGAAAAATTTCTGTTTAGATGTTGATTTGATTGAACTGGGCTGGCAGTAATCAGGCCTGAGTGTGTCTAGTCCAGCTAAACCCCATAATGAGTGCAGTTTCATAGCTTTGGGGATTTAGTAAATTGGGCAAATACTTTTTCACACAGGCCCAGTTGGTATTTTGCTTCAATAAATAACATTACCATTTAAAAACTGTATTTTGTGTTTACTCAGATTACCTTTCTTTTATGATAGATTTTGTTTGAATTTTTGAAACAATTTAGTATGAGATATACACAAAAACAGAGGAAGTCAGGATGGGGGCAAAAACTTTTTCACAGCACTGTATATATATAATTTTTACATTCTATTGTGAGACAACTCGCGTGATAAATGTACTGTTTTTTTTTTTTGGAAGGAAATTGAAAACTTTTTCAAAGCATTGTTAATTTGTTTGTAGTGACATTTACCTAAAAGACTGATGCTTTGCAGATGAATGCTAAAATGCTCGCTTTAGTACTTGTAAACTTGTATCTCTGATCATTATATAATAATACCCCCATTTTTTGTTCCAACACAGGGGTAACACCATATTCAATGGCAACCAGGGTGGTGTTTACATTTTTGGCGATGGCAGAGGTCTCATTGAAGGGAATGATATCTATGGCAACGCTTTAGCTGGGATTCAGATCCGGACCAACAGCTGCCCGATCGTCCGGCACAACAAGATCCATGATGGACAGCACGGAGGAATTTATGTGGTGAGTTAAGCGAAAACTAGGGCTGTCGATTTAAGTCGTTAATTTAGTGCGATTAATTATATTAAAAATAACGCATTAAAAGATTAACGCAATTTAATCATGTCCTCTTAACAAAATAAGGAATATTCCTACCATTGGAACAATTCAAAGTTTGAAGTACCACATGTTTTCAGCAGAGGGCAGTAAACAAAACTCCAGCTGTATAGGCAACACGCATCTTTACAGAGAACAAACCACACTCAGGCTTGGGTTCTTGCGTTCAAACATAGATGGACAGAACACAATTCCGAATGCAGGAATCTCTACATGTTTTTCTTAGTTTTAAACTAAATTTAAGTTGACACAGCGACTTAAAATCGCTGTGATCATGACGCAACTCAACCAAAGTTAGATGCTCCAAATGCATCCGTCTGACACATGTGTACATTGACGCAACCTTAAAAAAGCCCTTATAATAAATCTATCTCAGACAGATTGATGAATTGAATTTTAAAATGGATTTAACCATGTTTAAATCCATTTCAATGGGTTCCTGAATTTCCCTTTAAATCAACTTTGACAATGCAAATAAAAAAAAAAATAATGAATAAATGAAAGTCTACTAGGGCTGGGCAATAAGATGATGTTATCGGATATCGACGATGTCTTACAAAGATCCCGATGCCGATTGCGACACTCAAAAAAAGACTATGATCGACAATATCGGGAAATGGCTCTGGGAAGTTGCCAAATATATTAAACAGCGGCCAGGGTGTGAAACTAGCACCCGCCAACCGCAAAACGCGACGAGGCCGATTCCAGTCCGCAAGCTCCTCGTCCAAATGTATTTCATGCACGGGTAATTTTGCTCATCTACCTACAACACGCGGGCGACCTGTAAGACGTCTCGGAGTGACACATGACAAGAAATGCTGTTAGTCTCAAAGACATGCACAGTGCTTGTGTCTGATTCGCTGTTTGTTCAGAGGGGTGCAGCGCAAGCCTGTCTCATGGAACAAGTGCATGTTAAGAGTTTTCACTCTTTTTTTCACCGTTTCATTCGTCTGAAAAATGTTTGCAAGAATAATGTCGTCTATGAGAATTCTGCAAATTATCTGTGATCATCTCGGGAGGTGTTGTGAGTTTAGTTCGCTTTATTTCCACGCGGTTAGAATGCATTGTGAACGCAACTCTGCAGGTTCAGTAATATATATCTTTGTATTAAAGAAACAAAGACGAAAGTGATGAAATCATAATGTAATACAAGACACATTCACCTTCAACCTAAAATTGAGTTTTATTTTCTTTTCTTTAGGCAGCATTAACAGTATCAAAATGCAATACAAACACAAATTCGATAAGAACACACATTTGGCAGCATTATTTTGGGAACACAAGGGAATTTATTAGGCTTATTTATTTTTATTATTATTATCTTTACATATATAAATGTCTTTAGTTCTTAATCTATAGGCTATTGGTAATTTTTCACCTGTTGTCGTCAACAGATGCTTGCGTGATGGCAAATGGAGCCGTTGTATTTTTTGATCACTTTGTTATTTTATTACTTTTTCATTTAGTTTAAAGTTCAATTTGAATTTAGAAAAAATGTCTACAAACATTTTCGTTTGATTTAACATGAGATCACATTAAACTCTAATGAGGGTGCATGAGAGGAGCACCAACCTCACCGTTATATCTTTAATGCACCCTTTATTAAAGTTCAATAATAAGGAAGCAGATCATGTAAATAAGTACAAACTCCAAAACTGCCATTTCTTTGTGCTGTCAGCGCCGCTTCTATGAGTCGCATGAAGTCACCCGATCTAAGGGGGAGAGATTGAAACTGCACCCGGCTGATGCACACTTTGACGCGGGGTCGTTTGTCCCTTTTTTGCAGCTAGATGAAAACGTGATGGCTTGTGACATATTGAATCATAATATATGTGTCACGGTGTGTATTTTATCGTAAAGAAAATTGTCAATACGCAGCTTTATTATTAAGAGAGTGTTTGTTTTTTTGTGAGTTAAAGATGGAATGAAGTGAACAGAAAGGTGAGAGAGGGTAGTCTTCACCCCATTATACACCGAAACAAAATACGTTTTTGATTTGGCTTGTTTTCCAATACAAATATCTAAAACACCTTTAAAACAACAGTACATTTACTTTAGGAGCTATACTGCAGAAGAAATTCTTAATACCTTACATATTGCTTCTCAAGTAAATGTATCTCGTTTTAAGGATTTTTAGATATTTTTAAATGGAAAACAAGACAAAACACTTAATAATAGTTTGTAGTGAATTTTTGTACTGAATTAAACTTAATTTCTTTAATTCAGTGAATGTCATTTATAGGTATTTTTAAAATATTCTTTATTGTTAGTAAGCACGTTTAATACAACCTTTTAAGTCAAGGCACAAGCTGAATAGTCGATTAATAGCCAATGATTATTCCTTGCAATAATCGCCCGAATAGTCGAATAATCGTTCGAATAATCGTTAGATTTGTTGCAGCCCTATTTAGAAATGTCTTTTGTTTGTTTTTCGTGTTTCAATAAATGAATTACATTTTTAAGGCAAAATCGATAAAGCAAAAAAATTCACTGACCCTCGGCAGAGGGGGTTGATGGTATAATCGTACATCGCAATATTTTTTAAGGTGATTATCGCTATATAAAATATTTTTTACATATCGCCCAGCCCTGAAGTCTATAGATTCCACCTGGGCCTGGTCTTATTATTCAAAACAAACCATTGATGAAGGTTGTGGCAAGACCTCATGGACTCCCTGATTTTCTTATTTTTCTTTCTTTGTAACAGCATGAGAAGGGTCAGGGAGTGATCGAGGAGAATGAGGTGTACAGTAACACACTGGCTGGTGTTTGGGTGACCACGGGCAGCACACCTGTACTCCGCAGAAACAGAATACATAGCGGTAAACAGGTACGTATCTGTGTTCAGTTCATGCTAAAACACAAAATTCAATCCATGATGATGATCCTGTCAAATCAAATCAGGTTTATCATGTAATCTTGGTTTGGATCTAGACCTTATTTTTAGAGCTTTTTGACAAGGTTCCCACTATCAGAAATCCTTCTTATTGTCTTTGGATCATTTTTTGGACAATTTTGACCTGTATGGGAACAACCAGTTGTGACCTTTCATCTTCAAACTTTCTGGATGTAATACAGCTTTAAATAGTTTTTTGTACATCTATGAATGAAATTGTACCTAAAATTATTTCAAATTTTCTCAAATTTAGCACCTAGCCCCAAACTGTTTTCTAGCTTCCCTACCTGCTCCACTGGGTAATGCACCTTTCCCACAAAAATGGCCTACATGCACATGTCCACAAACAAACACAAACAGAAAGAGTATTTGTTTTACAGTTTTGAACAGGTAATGTAACAGGTAAATAAGTTTACTAACATGATTTTTAATAATAGGGTACAATGGGGCTAAAGGCCCCCCCAATGGTCAAAGACCTATTACATGTTATTTTCTCCTAAATCTTTAGATGGCAGAAAGAACTATTATGGCACCTTTCTAAACCCCTGTAACACCGCAACAAATTGTTTGACATTACTGGGAAGGAATGGATTTGTTGCAATGGATGAACAAAGTGGGCCCATTTTGACTGCTGGAAAAGGCAGAGATTCATTTGTGAAATTGGAATGTACTAAAATTGTTACTCTAAAATGTAGCAGAATACATCAGAAATTGTTGTAATATAGGGTACGTTTACACGACAATGATGCACTAAAAACGGAAACTTTTTTCCTTTGCGTTTTTGAAAAGTTTCGCGTACAGACGACAACATTGTCAAAACGATCCCCGTTCACACGGATCCACGAAAACGACTAAAAAGGCTGTATTATGCATGCCAGGCCAGTAGTTGGCTATGTCACTTTGTAAAGAAACACTACGCGCCTGCGCACATAAGCATTCTTCCACAGAGCGGTGAATACAAACAATGAAGATGACGATCGCTGGTCGTAGTAGTGATGCAGTAAATCTACACTTTGCTGGAGAAGCGTCAATAAACTAAATCTTGAGCAGCACAAACAGTCCGCCATTGTAGTTTTCAATGTCTCGCGCGTTGTTTTGAAGTACTCATGCGCATGCCTATAGACTGAACTCTCAAGATTATTCAATAAACTCCGCTCATTTTTACCATCACTTCATCTCCTGCCTTCTGTATTCCCCCTGCTGACTCTTGGGCTGGTAGGAGAGTAAGTTAACATAAGCTGTTGATGTTGACTGGTTTTGGATATCAGACAGAACTCTGATATATGGATATCTTCTGACGGAGAGAGAGGTCTTGTGTACGCTGGATCTAACATGCATTTTCACTGCCTCATGTTTTCATATTCTAAACATACCATTGAATACTGTACATGGCATCACATCTCTGTCTATAGGCTATTTACATAAGTGGTGGGTGAATGAATTACAGGGTAAAGGTACATCAAATAAAATTAAATAAATAAATAACATTTAAAATACAAATACATTTTCCCATCTGAATCCATACATTAATTTCAAGATTTTCAAATTGCAGGTTCTGCCTACTGTACAATGTTCACCCTCCAAATGAATAAATTGTTTATTATTGTTATTTGCACAGATACCAGTATTCATATTGATAATTATACATCTCAAATTGATGCCCATCAATCCATCATTCTTTATATAACACGTAATACGCGTGCGCATGACGTCATCGTTTTCACAAATTCTTTTTTTTTATGTTTTTGTATGTTTACACGGAGACGATAACTTGCACTTTGAAACCCGTTTCAAAATGCCATTGTCGTGTAAACGAAAAGCCAAAACGCGTAAAAAGTTTTCCGTTGAAAACGTTGCCGTGTAAACGGCCCCATAGTTGAGATATGATAGAAGTGAACCGCTTGTAATGATGTATAATTCGCGTCTTCACAATTATTATGGTTTAATGCATTTCTCATACCTGCTTGTCTCCAAATAAATCGCCCTCAGAGAGCAGCCACATTGTTCACATCTCTTGCAACGCATCTACGGGATCACGGCAGACAAGCGCTAACATTCTTCACATCATTATACATTCAATGCATCTGTGGCATATACGTGTGTGCATGTAAAGTTTTGGTGGTAATTCCAGAGTAAGTAATACTTCAATAACAAAGTGACAGATGTCTTCTTGAGTTGTTACGTAATTACAGTGGTAAACTGCTGCCGCTTGTACTCACATTGATGACGCAGTCAGACCACGGTTCGGATCCAAATAATATGATGTGAACAGAGACCAACGGGGGGAGGAAACAAACTATGGTTCGGTTCAAGCAATTGAACCAAGTCTGAAAGCACCCTAAGACAATAGGATGGTTGAAGTGAACTTTTTCTAATGCTTAGCTCTAAAATATCCAATCTTTTTAAAACTATTTAAAAACTGAGAAAGTGATGGAAATTCTTTGGTGTTGCACTGATGCATTATGTCTGTCTGTTTGTCTTTAGGTGGGCGTTTATTTCTATGATAACGGTCATGGTGTGTTAGAAGACAATGACATCTACAACCACATGTACTCTGGAGTTCAGATCAGGTCAGTGGCATTTTTGCATCATGTAACTACGTTTAGGAGTCAAATTGTCTGCAAACACTTCACAGAGCAAGAATAGCTTAAAGACCTGGGTTGCTCAGCAAGTAAAGACGCTGACTACCACCCCTGGAGTCACGAGTTTGAATCCAGGGCGTGCTGAGTGACTCCAGCCAGGTCTCCTAAGCAACCAAATTGGCCTGGTTGTTAGGGAGGGTAGAGTCACATGGGGTAACCTCCTTGTGGTCGCTATAATGTGGTTCTTGCTCTCTGTGGGGCACGTGGTGAGTTGTGCGTGGATGCCTATGCGCTACGTCTCCGCGGTAATGCGCTCAACAAGCCACGAGATAAGATGCGTGGATTGACGGTTTCAGACGCGGAGGCAACTGAGATTCGTCCTCCGCCACCCATATTGAGGCGAGTCACTACGCCACCACAAAGACCTAGAGTGCATTGGGGAATTGGGGTTAAATGCTTCAGCAGATATGTGCTGTTAATTACTACAGAAATTATGTTTTAAAATGAACAATTTAACCTATGATATTATTGTGTATTTAACCTGGAAAATGGCTGTAACATTTCCTCAGCAGACTTGTTTTGAAAAAAGAGTTACACAGAATTGATATTCTTTCGCATTCTTCTTGTAGAACCGGAAGCAATCCCAAAATAAGGAGGAATAAGATCTGGGGGGGACAGAATGGAGGAATCCTTGTTTACAATTCAGGTGAAAGGTCCTCTCACACTCTGTCATCGTCTGTTTATTCACATGACTTCTCAAAATATCCCTTCTGTTTGTGTTACCATTTATATGTGGCTCTATCTGAAATCCCTGTGCTGTAAATGTGTGCTCAGGTTTAGGCTTTATAGAAGACAATGAGATCTTTGATAATGCCATGGCTGGAGTTTGGATCAAGACAGACAGCAACCCAACACTCCGCAGAAACAAGATCCACGATGGGAGGGATGGAGGAATCTGTATATTTAACGGAGGACGAGGTGAAATTTCCGAAAATCCCAGAATTGTTTGTTATTCGAAATTACCTCGTTAGTATATTCCCTACCTTCTCAGTAAGTTCTGAAACTTTAACAATGTGCTGTTGCAGGTTTGTTGGAAGAGAATGATATCTTCAGGAACGCTCAGGCAGGAGTTCTCATAAGTACCAACAGTCACCCTGTGCTTCGCAAGAACAGAATATTTGACGGTTTTGCTGCTGGTATGGTTTTACAAAAAGTTGATTCTGTTAAGCTACTTATACTTTACTAGGAATGTTTACTCATTAAAGAGCCAATTTAATTGTCTGATCAAACGGCTCTCCAGTAAAGGGGTTTTCAAAGTTTAAAAGTAAATAAGTACCTTTTATATTGTCATTGTACTTAAGCCAAAATAAATAATTTGAAAATTATCTGGAAAATATTAACGTTTTATTAAGTACAGTTAGATGTATAAACTCAAAGAGAAACATTTTGACAGTTCATTTTACATTTATTTGTACAGCGCTTTTCACAATATTGTCCTAAAGCAGCTATACAGAAAATAGTGAAACACAACCCATTAAATGCACATTTATTTCTTATGATTACCTGTCAATAGAACTATGGCTGTTAATAGATAAACTAATTCTGAATAATCTCATCATTTTAGAATGAAACGGTAATAATGTCAATTAATATGAAGATGTTTCACAATTTTTCCTTGAAATTTGTGTGGACCCCGGACCTAAGTTTGAAAACCCCTGCTCTGGTATACTTGATTCTGGCTGGTCAATGGCAGTATTCTGCAGTCAGATATTTTGGAATAATGAGCGCTAACTGTATAATTGACCGTTGTTGCTTGCAAGCGGTTTCCTGGCTGTGCTCTATCTACAGTTCATCTTCTAACATGATAAAATAATTTCAACTCCAAAATCAAAATTGCATGTTCACTTATATACAAATAGCCATGTAAGAAGCGAGATGATGTGTGTTCAGCCTGCCATTATCACAGAATAAACGGATTGATACAAGATGCTGATCACCCTGTCAGGGTTTATTTTGCAAAAACGACAGGCTGATGTTAAATAATATTAGTTTTTATGACTAATTGTTAACATCTCTTCGTTATACAGGTATTGAGATTACAAATCATGCAACTGCAACTTTAGAAGGCAATCAGATTTTCAACAACCGTTTTGGCGGGCTGTTCCTTGCATCTGGTGTCAATGTCACAATGAAAGGTAAAATGGATACATTGCAAAACAAATTCATTTAAAGATGAACTTAATATCTTACACCCTGAAGACATTTTTGAAAGATTTGCCTTCTAAAGGGCGAACAGAAAATAAATGCTCATAACTTTAAGAAAAAAGTTGGGTTAATTGCATGGATTCATTTGATAGAAAATCCTTTGATATAAGATTAGGAACAATTCTGAGATTTTCACGTTTAGACACTGCTGAGAAAACTCACCAAATAGTAGTTGGCCAAAGTAGAATTGTTTTTGTTGTTTTTCCATTTTTTACATAATATATCCTAGAATGCAAATAAGAGAAGTCAGAAAAAAACTTGTTGTTCCCCAACATTTCAAGTTCACAGGAATCAAAAGTCACAGCATTTGGAATGCTAGTGGCCTTTCTTTACACTAAGTGTCCTTAATACCTCTCCGAACAAGTATTCAGGTGTTGTATTGAACATTAAAACGGAATAACTGAAAACTATGAATGCAAACATCTAAATTGCCTAATAATAAAGATCAACTCACGTGAGCCTCTAATTCCATCACTCCAAAAAACATGAGTTGTGCACAGTCTGTGTATGCGCGCTCTGACTCTGCTCAGATCACGTGGGACACATGCCTGTGTCTAAATATGGATTATAATACTCTCTGCACATCCAATGACGACGATGTAACACATCTATGATGCGAAGGATCGTGTTTCAGTGAATCAATCCCAGAGAAACCATCACCATAGAGACGCCATCAGCGATTAGCCACCATAGCTGTCATGACAATATTTTATCATCTCCATAGCATATTACGTTGAGTGCGGACTTGTTTGATTCAGAATCATCTGCTGTAAGCTGTGATATGCCATTTTCTATGTCATGTTTATTTTTCATGAAGTAATAAACTAAAATGTGATAAATTCAGTTTAACTGTTTAATAAACATTTCATATTAAACACGATAATACTCACTGTAGTTTGATCTCTGAGTGAAGCAACTTTGCTCGTATTCTACTAATCAAGACCTTTCCAAAGATATGTAGTTGAAGTCAGTTTACATGCACCTTAGCCAAATACACTTAAACTCAGTTTTTCACAATTCCTGACATTTAATCGTAGAAAACATTCCCTGTCTTAGGTCATTTAGGATCACTACTTTATTTTAAGAATGAGAAACTTACTTAGTTATTTCAGCTTTTATTTCTTTCATCAAATTCACAGTGGGTCAGAAGTTTACATACACTTTGTTAGTATTTGGTAGCATTGCCTTTAAATTGTTTAACTTGGGTCAAATGTTTTCGGTAGCCTTCCACAAGCTTCTCACAATAAGTTGCTTGAATTTTGGCCCATTCCTCCAGACAGAACTGGTGTAACTGAGTCAGGTTTGTAGGCCTCCTTGTTCGCACACGCTTTTTCAGTTCTGCCCAAATTTTCCATCGGATTGAGGTCAGGGCTTTGTGATGGCCACTCCAATAGCTTGACTTGTCCTAAAGCCATTTTGCCACAACTTTGGAGGTATGCTTGGGGTCATTGTCCACTTGGAAGACCCATTTGAAACCGAGCTTTAACTTCCTGGCTGATGTCTTGAGATGTTGCTTCAATATATCTATATATTTTCCTTCCTCATGATGCCATCTATTTTGTGAAGTGCACCAGTCCCTCCTGCAGCAAAACACCCCCACAACATGATGCTGCCACCCCCATGCTTCACGGTTGGAATGGTGTTCTTCAGCTTGCAAGCCTCACCCTTTTTCCTCCAAATATAATTATGGTCATTATGGCCAAAGAGTAAAATTTTTGTTTCATCAGACCAGAGGACATTTCTCCAAAAAGTAAGATCTTTGTCCCCATGTGAACTTGCAAACTGTATTCTGGCTTTTTTATGGTGGTTTTGGAGCAGTGGCTTCTTCCTTTCTGAGCAGCCTTTCAGGTTATGTCGATATAGGACTCGTTTTACTGTGGATATAGATACTTATCTACCTGTTTCCTCCAGCATCTTCACAAGGTCCTTTGCTGTTGTTCTGGGATTGATTTGCACTTTTTGCACCAAACTACGTTCATCTTTAGGAGACAGAATGCGTCTCCTTCCTGAGCGGTATGATGGCTGCGTGGTCCCATGGGGTTTATACTTGCGTACTATTGTTTGTACAGATGAACGTGGTACCTTCAGGCATTTGGAAATTGCTCCCAAGGATGAACCAGACTTGTGGACATCCACAATTTTTTTTCTGAGGTCTTGGCTGATTTCTTTTGATTTCCCCATGATGTCAAGCAAAGAGCCACTGAGTTTGAAGGTATCATTTTCTGGAATTTTCCAAGCTGCTTAAAGGCACAGTTAACTTAGTGTATGTAAACTTCTAACCCACTGGAATTGTGATATAGTCAATTAAATGTGAAACAATCTGTCTGTAAACAATTGTTGGAAAAATTACTCGTGTCATGCACAAAGTAGATTTCCTAAATGACTTGCCAAAACTATAGTTTGCTAATATGAAATCTGTGGAGTGGTTAAAAAATTTGTTTTAATGACTTCAACCTAAGTGTATGTAAACTTCTGACTTCAACAGTATAACACATGGCTGATCTTTTTGCTTCTTTTAAATATGATTGTTGTGATTGCAAATTATGAAAATAGAACAGTTCTACATTATCAGCAGTATTTTAGAATTGGTCAGGTCTGCTATATTCATTGTGAAGATAACAACACCTTTTTGTGCAGATCAAGCAAGTGGTTGTTTAATAATACCATATTTTAGTTTTTTCGTTATTAGTGCCCACTCTCGGCCTGGTACTGGGCCTCTCCGTGTTTAAGAGATTAATTACTAACAGTAATTTCTGTCCTTTTTGTAGATAACAAAATCATGAACAATCAAGATGCGATTGAAAAAGCTGTGAGCAGAGGTCAGTGCCTGTACAAGATTTCCAGTTACACCAGCTATCCTATGCATGATTTTTACAGGTAACGTCTCTTCTATACACCCATAGAAATATTTATGTTTGTGGCATTTTTCATGTAATTATTCCAGCTCCTGTTTCATGATTCATGTAATTTTTCCATACAGGTGTCACACCTGTAACACGACAGACCGTAATGCCATCTGTGTGAATTGTATCAAGAAATGCCATCAAGGACATGATGTAGAATTTATTAGACATGATAGGTCAGTCTCACATTCTGTAAATTTTACAATGAGTTTGCGTTGTGTTTATTACTAAACAAGATTTGTTTACAGGGGAATCTTGTGAAAACACATACTGGTCATATTTCATGGCAACATCAAAATAAATTATATTTTTGCGTAAAGAAAATTAAGCATAAGTTTAGCCTCTTTATTTCGTTTATTTTTGTTTTTTGGCATAAGAACATTTCTACCCAAATTCTCATTGATGCATTTTTTTTTTTTGTCTTGAAATAAGATATATTTAAGATAAGTTCTATAAGATCTATAAATATCAATACAATTTAAAATTGTGGTTTCCAGGCCTGGAAAAGTCACGGTAAAATAATCCTTATTCAGTAATCTGAACGACAGTAAAAATCATGGAAATGTATTAATCAAAAGGTGTGGTAACCCCAAATGCAATTGTAAAGTTCAAGTTTATATACACTGATCAGCCACAACATTAAAATCACTGACAGGTGAAGTGAATAACACTTACTATCTCATTACAATGGCACCTGTCAAGGGGTGGGATATATTAGGCAGCAAGTGAACAGTCAGTTGTTGAATTTCATGTGTTGGAAGCAGGAAAAATGGGCAAGCGTAAGGATCTGAACAACTTTGACAAGGGCCAAATTGTGATGGCTAGATGACTGGGTCAGAGCATCTCCAAATCGGCAGGTCTTGTGGGGTGTTCCCGGTATGCAGTGGTTAGTACCTACCAAAAGTGGTCCAAGGAAGGACAACAGGTGATCCGGCAACAGGGTCATGGGCACCCAAGGCTCACTGATTCGCATGGGGAGCGAAGGCTAGCCTGTCTGTCCGATCCCACAGAACAGCTACTGTAGCACAAATTGCTGAAAAACCTTATGCTGGCCATGATAGAAAGGTGTGTCAGAACACACAGTGCATTGGAGCTTGCTGTGTATGGGGCTGCATAGCCAAAGATCGGTCAGAGTGCCCATGCTGACCCCTGTCCACCGCCGAAAGCGCCTACAGTGGGCACGTGAGTGTCAGAATTGGACCATGGAGCAATGGAAGAAGATGGCCTGGTCTGATGAATCATGTTTTTCTTTTAGATCATGTGGACCGCCAGGTGCATGTGCATCGTTTACCTGAGAGATGACAGCAGGATGCACCATAGGAAGAAGGTAGGCCGGCGGAGGCAGTGTGATGCTCTGGGTAATGTTCTGCTGGGAATCCTTGGATTCTGGCATTCATGTGGATGTTACTTTAGGTAGGTGGTACATGTCAAAGATTGTTGCAGACCACATACTCCTCTTCATGGCAATGGTATTCCCTGATGGTAGTGGCCTCTTTCAGCATGATAATGTGTCCTGCCACACTGCAGAAATTGCTCAGGAATGGTT
Source organism: Myxocyprinus asiaticus (assembly GCF_019703515.2). Classification (NCBI taxonomy): domain Eukaryota; kingdom Metazoa; phylum Chordata; class Actinopteri; order Cypriniformes; family Catostomidae; genus Myxocyprinus; species Myxocyprinus asiaticus. The sequence goes on along the minus strand of NC_059366.1, from coordinate 43,946,059 downwards.
TGAGGAACATGATGAAGAGTTCAAGGTGTTGACTTGGCCTTCAAATTCCCCAGATCTTAATCTGATTGAGCATCTATGGGATGTGATGGACCAAGAAGTCTGATCCATGGAGGCCCTACCTAACAATTTACAGGACTTAAAGGATTTGCTGCTAACGTCTTGGTGCCAGATACCACAGGACACCTTCAGAGGTCTTGTGGAGTCCATGCCTCGACGGGTCAGAGCTGTCTGGTGGCACGAGTGGGATCTACACAATATTAGGCAGGTGGTTTTAATGGTGTGGCTGATCGGTGTATATATCATGGTAGTTTTTGTTCAGTGTTGGGTGTAATCTAATAACAGAGTTATTATAGTAATCTAATTCATTTCATATGCACATCTGTTTGCATTTTGTTTAAACTGAAAGGCATGCGCCCCTAATGAGTCAATGAACAAGGAGCAAATGTAGACATTTTGAATTTGTGAAAAAGTTTTTAGAAATGAACTTAAAAATAATTAGTAATGTGATTACTTCATTGAAATTGGTAATCTGTTTAAATGTTATAGTAATTAGAGTAGTAATTTGTAGTGAATTACTTTTGAGTAACATTGTATTTGTTATGCTGATTTTAATCATTAAAAAAAATTGTGTCCAGACAGAATTACATTTATCATAGTAAAATGAGATTTTTCGCATTACAATAATGAGAATTTGGGGGGAAAAATGTCCTAAAAATTGTCTTTGATTTCTTTATAGAACTAAAAATTTTCAACAGTTTTTTTTGTCATCAAGTATGATCCACCCTTACCGTTCTTCTGCTAACTGACATCTTTTTTTGCTGTTGTCGTAATTGTAACTCCTGTGACCCTAATTGAATCTCTGGTTTCCTGCAGGTTTTTCTGCGATTGTGGCGCTGGGACATTGTCGAACCCTTGCACGCTAGCTGGAGAGCCAACTCACGACACAGACACACTGTACGATTCGGCCCCTCCTATAGAGTCCAACACCCTGCAACACAACTGAAGCAGAGCGCATCAGCTAAGAGACTCTATGTGCTCAGTCCAGTGCAGACGAGATTACACGCTAGAAATAATTCAATTTTATAAGACAAAAAAAAAAAAAACTCTTTGAAAAAGGAATTAATGCATTATTGTGTACACTTGCACATGTTGAGAGGAAACATTTCTATTTAAACAAATGAAAACACAAACATAGCATTCTTTGCAAGCGATTATTTCGAGAAATGGATGGTTGCGATACTCTTGGGCAATTGTATCGTGTACCAGCGTGCCGGAAGGTGGTGACTCAGGATTTCTGGAGTAACGGAAGGCGAATGTGGATGATCGAGAGTGCAGTTCTATACGAACCTCGCACAAGCCGAAAGTCTAAGCCATACGACAGATACGGCTGCTTTAAAACCAGAACCAGAGCGTATAGACTTGCAGTGCTTCCCATGCAACCGTCAACGCGCTAGTGTATATGTATGGTAAAAAAATTACCCAGCACTTCAGTTTTGGTTTGTTTTGTTTTTTAAAGAGATGTAATTGAGTTTTGATTTTAATGCTTTCTCATGTAGTTTTGTATTTTCAAGCAAAAATCTTAAATGTACTTGAATGTCTTTATTTTATTAAGTATATTAATTTTGGAGTTGTTTTTACCTTAGTCTTGCTGTTATTGTACTCATGTCGCAGGATGTATGTTCTTTCTGTGAAAGAGATTTGAGGAAAAAAAGATTGAGAAACACTAAGTATTCTCCAGCAATGTTTTAAGTTTGACAAACGTGATGTTTATTAAAAAAAAAAAAGAAAATGTTTTCATGTGGCTGGTAGCACAACAATTTGGCCAATCCGTATTCATTCAGAAATTATGTAAAATTTTTAATTCCCGCCTGCTTATCCTGATTGGACGACAGCAGTTCGAAACTGTCCTAGAGCTTGTGGCCGTTGCGTAAAAGACGGCATGACTTGCGAAAGCATCGCGTTCTCGTGTCATTTCACTCAGAATGCCGCGAGTGAGGTGACATGCAAGCGGAAACAACATTGCTGGAGATGTTAAAAAAGGCTTCTTGCTCATTTGAAGCTCTGATGATTATCTGTACAGCTTTTTTGTGCTTCCCCCCCCATCCAACTGTATTTGGTGACTGTGGGTTCTCATACAGCCTGAATTGTATGCATGTTCCATGACATCTAGACTTAATATATTGTGAAGTACTCAATAACCATTATGTAGCTGTTAGTAATTAATCAAAAGGTTTAATTTCCTAGTCGAAGAGGAACGTGTTACATTTTTAAAAATAAACTTTATTAGATCATTTCAGTAGTGAGGAATGTTTTCTACGTGAACAGAAAAACTCATGGAATTGTAAATGGATAAGTACTAAAACAATCAAACGTTTTCCATTTACTGATTGCCGATCATTCGAACCAATATGGCGAACTGTTCACGATCAGCTCTGGGGTCTTCGGCAAATGAGCACAATTTCCTGTTGAGACAAATTTGGATGCAGATTAAGCACATTGGTATATCAAATTTTGTATAAAAGTATGGGAAATGGAAAAGTTTGTCTATAATTATTGGGTAATCTAATAAGCCTGGCGAGAAAATCTACTGAAATGTAGTCATTTGACACAAAAATTTAACACATATTTTGCTTAAAAAAAAAAAACTTTTTGTACTGCCTTTAATTTGTGCTTCTTTCAATTACTGTAATGCAAAACACCGCTGAGAATAATGGGAGTTAAAAAAATTTTTTTATTTGCCATGAAAAATGTTTAAAAAAACAAACAAACCCTAATGGTCCATTTTTAATGCATTGTTTTTAACTTTTGGTTTTGGGGAAAAATATGACCTGGACATTTTTTGTGAGATTCACTGCATCTTTAGTCACTTACTTGAATGTTCTGAGAGACACAGTGCTTCTTTCAAACTCTTTGGCTTTCTTATGGCCAGACTGGACGACCTCTTCTGGAATATTAGCCAGTCGTGCTGCATTGAAGCCGTAACTCTTGGGACACGCGCCACCAATGAACTTGTACAGGAAGGTGATGGTCTCCTGACTTGGGTCCTCGCATTCATTCTCCACCATACATGCCTGCAAGAAGCACTATTGCAGATCAATTCACCAAATACAAACATTCAAACAGTACAAAAAAGATTTACATGTCTGCTTTAGATTGGAAACCGTACAGTACTGTTATGGAAATTGATGGGACTTGTAAATTATTTTGTGGTAATCAATATTATGCCACAAATGCTGTCGACTGAGCTTAACTTGTATTAAACCCGTATATATACACACGTGATTCTCCTCGAATAACAATGCTGCCAATGACCACAGATAATCATTTTGACTCGTCCCTCAGTTTGTTAAAACAAGCAAACATTTACAGTAATGGACTTGCAATAGAAGTCTATGGGCAAGACATTCCAGAGTTTTAAAACGTGCAGCTTGTATTTTTGTTGAATCAACATGTTCTTCCATACAAAATGTTTTTGTTACTTGAGCTGTAAAGTTCTATTAATTGTCCTTTTATCAATGGGACTGCTTTTCCAGGTGAATGAACCAACATAGTTCATATGGGTGGAGTTTGCTTAATGTAAACAGTAATTTGCAGATAGCTCCATCACGTCCCTTTCTGGTGTCCTTGAGTGTGTTGTGTGTCTGTATCATACAAAGTAATTGGCCTTTACGTGGTCATGACAGGAACTAAAAGATTGGAATACTGTATGCCAAGAGACCTAGGTAATAAGATTTTATCACACTAGTCTCATGTTAAGTCTTGTGGTGGTACAACAGACTTCCATTGTAAGTACATTACTGTTAACGTGATTTTTGAAACTGAGGGATGACTCGACTTTTTAGCCAGTTTCAGATTACATTATCACAGTGATAAAACTGACCATGTGTCCGAGTCTCACGGCAGGATCTTGGGCGTGGTCCTCCACCAGTGCATGGTAATGTGTGGAGAACAAGGTGCGGCAACAGATCTTCTCGGACAACTCTTTCACAACTGCACTCGCAATGGCCGTACCGTCATATGTGGCCGTACCTCTGCCTGCATTTGAGGTTTTCAGTTTAGGCCAATTTATTTTGTGTTAGCACAAAGGGATAATTCACATGAAAAAAAATATATATATACAGGTTTGGAACAAAATTAGGGTGAATAAATTATGACAGAATTGACTTTTTTTGGGTGAACTATCCCTTTAAATATCAAAGTTTAGCATGTAAATGAATTCATTACGAAATTTACCCAGTTCATCAAGAAGTACGAGGGAATGCTTGGTGGCATGCAGCAGAATGCTCGCTGTCTCGCTGAGCTCTACAAAGAATGTGCTCTCACCTAGAAAACAGTGGACGTGAGTATCCCGAGTAAAGTGTACTCATGAAGTCGTGACAGGAAGAAAGTACCAAGTGGTAACCTACCACTCATGATGCGATCAGAGGCACCAAGGCGAGTGAAGACTCGGTCCACAGGGGTAAGATGTAAACTCTCAGCTGGCACAAAACAGCCCAACTGGGCCAAGATCACCACCAGACCACACTTAACAAGATACATTGTTATACACAACATTTTTAGAGTGGGCCCCAAAAAGTATTTGGACACTTAAGTCACACTTGTACAAATCTGAATGCCATTGCATCTAGAGGTAGACCGATATATCGGTTTTACCGATTAATTGGTGCCAATAGTCGCTTTTTGGAACTATCGGTTATCGGCAAAAATCTTTTTTTTATTTTTTTTATTCCTCATCAATAAACCTCATCTGGTGCAATATATCTACAAAAACTCTTCCTCTGGTGATTATTTAGGCTATAAAAAGTCTAAAAATTTGGTAGATACTTACATGTAGATCATTGTAACGGTGCCCAGTGTCTGTCATTTCACAATAAGAGTCCCCATGTATTTGGGGCTTGTTTATAGTTAAAAGTCCTGCACTATGCACCAAATCTTAATTTTTCTGGTTATTGGGATTATGGTTGCATAATAAACTGCTTTTTGGGAATTTATTCATTTAAGAATTGTGTAGCCTCAATGTCTGTTCCCGTAATAGCAAGGAAATACTAAGAAATGTTTTATCATTCTATAAATTGATAAAAAAAATAATAATATTGGCCGATTAATTGGTTATCAGCCTTTTCCACTATCTTAGTTATCGGTATCGGCAAAACCCACTATCGGTCAACCTCTAATTGCATCACATATAAAATATCAAACCAAGTGGCATTTAATTAAGAGAATGCGCATGCACACTTTTTAGGAAGCTGTAAAAAGAGACTAAGAACAAATGTCTAACTAAACTAAAAGATCCTGCATTATATTGTCTTTACACTTCACAGAAAGTTTCAACTTTAATTTGGTTGCAAACCGTACAGAAACCTGCATTACATAAAGATAAGTCCAAACCACATCCTTCTTCCTGCCTTAGCAACTGTTCATTATAGGGTTGAGTTTTCCTAAATGATTCTCTCAAGTCAACTCCCTAACAAAAGTACTTTGGTAGTACCTTGTTGAATGATTACCATATTAGAATTCCATAGTATTTACATGGTACTCCCATGTTCTTCTAAGAATAGCATGGTATTACAATGGTACCATTTCTAAAAACATAGCAATACCATATTTTGGTACCATATATAAGATAGATATCATCTTGAAAAACTATCATAGTATTAAGAGTGCATTGGAAATGATTACCCACACTCACCTGCCTCATTAGGGTAGACTTGCCTCCCATGTTTGGCCCAGTGACTAGTACACACGGAGCAAGTGCTTTATTGTTATCTTGAACCTCTACTTCCTCACTGCCAGGACAACCAATGAAAATGTCATTTGGGATGAAGTCATCACCGAAGAAAGTCTTGGTGACACATGGGTGACGAGACCCTCTCAGATCCAGGAAGGGGGAAGACTGAGACCCATCCCCTGGGAGCACTATCTCTGGTCTTGCCATGGGTCCATCACCGCTCTGACTATACCGGGACATGCTCAACAGCACGTCTGCAATGAACAACAGAAGTATCATAATGCACTTTCAAACTCACAATAGCTATTGAGCTGTTTAAAATGTACAACTCTCAAGTAATATTCTGGGTTCAATACAAGTTAAGCTCAATCAAAAAATTTGTAGCATAATGTTGATTACCACAAGTTACAGTAACAGTAAGGCACTTATAAGGGAAGTGAATGGGGCCAGTTCATAAACATTAAAATACACATAATTTCAAACAAGACTTAAACACTGTAACTTTAAACAAAACATGAGTAGAAAAAATCAGAAGAAAATTTTCTCTTACCAAGTACAGCCATGCATTCCACAGCAGTTTGCCAGTCTTTGTAATTCTTGTCAAAATTGTAGAAGAGTCTTCTCATGCAGTCCTTCAGTGCAGCATCTCGTTTGTCCTCCCAACTCTGTAGCTCTGAAAACATCTGCTCGATCTCTTTGGTCGAGTACCGTTTCCAGCCTTTCTTGGTGGATCTCACCTCGTACTCCTCTGGTACGCTCCTTTCAGAAACACTGTCGGGAACTTCTAGTTGGTATCGGTTCTTTCCCGTCCCCCAATAAGCCAGAGTCTTACAACCCAATCTCTTTTTCTGTCGGTCCAGGTATTCCTGCAAGCCACTCTCAGAGTCTTTAATTCCGCTGAGGGCCAGGTCATACTCTGGGTCGAAGCCAGCTTTTGGAGTGATGACGCCTGTGGTGCGAGCTTTCTGATGGTCGAAAGCTGTGTCCCAATGTTTGAGCTCTGGCGAAAGGTCTGGGAAAAGTCCATCTTCATTTTCAGTTTTTAGAAGCACTACCTGTCGTAGTAGTTTCGATCGGAAGGCTTCCGCAATGGGCTCCATGATCAACACAACTTCTTTCATGACTTTGAAGCCCTCAAGTGCCGCAAGAAAATCAGTGATCTTTCGCTTGCTGTAGACAACCTCCTCGTACAGAACGGCACGGGAGTCCGGGTGGTCCTGACCTTTCAAAGGGGTACCCATGCTGTGGATTTTACTCAGAAGTCTTTCAAGATCTGGGAGCTTCTTCAGCAGGTCTGTAACTTCGGTAGCTTGGGATGGTGCACCCATCAGGTCCTCAAGAGCATCTAACCGATCCCCAATAGAAGATGGATTGCAAAGAGGGGCGCAGAGCCATTGCTTCAGCAGTCTCTTGCCAAAAGGAGTGCAACACATGTCCAATTGATCAAGTAGGGTACCCTCTTGACCCCCAGAGCTATTCTGATAGATCTCAAGATTGGCAAGGGTCACCCCATCCAGAACCATGCGTTGACGGGTCTGGGCAAAAAAACATGACGCCCCTCCGGCCTGCTCCATCTCCACATCCACAGGTACATACTCCTCAAAGTTGCCCATGGAAAGAAGCTCCTGGTCCACAAGACACTTCTTGAGGTAGAACATACAGCCCCCAAGTGCTGAAAGGGCTAGTTCATATCCCTTCTTTGGAGTCAGACATAGAGAGTCACTTTCGGAAGTCATCGCTTTGAGAGTTGAAGGGAGCAATGATCCACCTTCATCGTTGCCCATCCCTGGACTTTCTTTGAAGTATTCTTCCTCGGCAAGGACCTTGAGGGTCTTTTGGGCATCCCAAAACTGTGAACCAACACTGAGTCCTTCCTGTAGAGCAGACGACAAGATGGCCTTAAAGATTTTGAGTGTCTCAGCAGATGGGTTGCCCTTTTCAAACAAAACCTGGGCTGGGGAATAGTGTGCCACCAATGTACGCATACGGGAACAGTGTCGGTCATCCTGGAACTGACCGACATGGAAGCGTCCCACAGAGGTATCGATAAAGCAGACCCCATAGATATGCCCATGACCTGCGCTCTCTTCCTCACTCTTCTCTTTAATACTCAGCAGATACTTGCTTTGAGTTTCTGATGGAGCACCATCAAGGACACTGTAAGTCTGAGTGCCACGCGTGATGATTCTGCAAACTTCTCGCTTGACTACGCGGTCAAACTTGGTGGGACGTGCCATTGCTTTACATCGTGCCTCCATCATCTCGGGAGTCTCGGTTTGCTCGATGCGAGCCACTTTATAGCCCTTTTGCACAAGTACATCTGAGAAACGTCCAAAGCCAATCTCTGGGAAGCCAGAATGGGCCCATGTACCCTTCATGAAGGTAAGACCCAATTCGTTGACGCTAATCACAGCATCCATGTGGTAGAGCTCATAGAACTTACCAACTTTGTAGAACAGAACGGTATCAAACATCTCTGACTTAAGTTGCCACCAACGGCGCATGCCCGGTGTTGCTCTGTTAAGAAAGTCTTCGGGTACGTATAGAGTTGTGGGGTCATAGTTTTCGTCAGTCTGACGTTTGCGCTGTGCATCCCTTCTCCGGCCGTCCTGAAGCCACTCGAGTTTTTCATGGTCCCACACGGTGGAACCTCCATCCGCTCCACCCGTACTGTTACTATTTTGACTGTCAAAGTTGTCTGGGGCAGAGAAAGCAGATAATCGTGACTTGGTATCAGATGCCAAAGAGGGAAGTGCAGCAGGTGCTCGTTTAGGGGTATCTGAGGAAGTTGACTTGTTCTTTGATTTAGCAGGCTTCTTGGAAGTGTGTTTACGCTTCACTGGTTTTACAGGACTGTCTGGTTCTGTATCTGGCTTGCTCTCTTTTTCCTCAGTACCACTACTCACTCCATCCTCCTCATCAACATCATCATCCTCGCTGCTACCTCCTGCCTGATCAGGTTTGAGCTCTTCACCAGAATCATCGCTGTCAGATGCCACTACAATGCGACGGCGCTTGGACTTGTGACCCTTTTCAGCTGCAGCACGAGATGTACGTCGGCTGGGCTTCACCTTTTCCTCCACCTCTTCCTCAGACATTTCCTCATCCGATATGGTTAATTTCTCAACCTATAACAAAATATTACATTTCATGCTGCAATTAATATTATTCATTTGTTAATATATTATTAAAGTGAAGATGAAGATAAATTAATTAGAAATAAATTATCTGGCAAAATGTTACATCTAATGACATTTCAACCAATTACACAACAATCAAAAGGCTACAATAAAAGTTTAATAGTTGTTTTATACAAATTACAACTCCTCGAATAATTTCTAAGTGCATAAGAAAGATGTTTTTTTACTCAGTAGAAAAAGCCTTCATGTGGAACAAAATTATTTGACAGATAACGATTAACATTAATAATTAAGAATGATGTTGATATAAATTTTAAGATCTGATTTCTTTATTAAAGTGCTAGTTTACCGAAATATCTAAATGTCTTTCATCTTTTACTCACCCTCATGTCATTGCAAACCGTTCTGACTTTCACAGAAGAAAGCAAACATTGCAGGTGTGAACAGCACACGGATAAGTAAATGGTGAAATATTCTTTTAACACTTGAAATGTACATTTACTATGAATTGAAATTGAAAATGTACCATTGCTTATCAAATGAAATATTTCTTTTTGTGACTATTAATCATCTTTTGTTCTACTGGGCTTACCTCCATATCCACTTCATCCTCCTCTTCCTCATCCGAGAGATCCATGCACACTGGCATCTTCAGTCTCTGCTCAGGACTGTCCTTCATCGCAACATCTGCCAGCTCCATCGCCTTATGGATCACAGGCTTTCCACTGAAGAACACACCACCTGATTTGGCATCTGCGCTATCAGAGCCTTGAAAGGACAGCAAAATACATGTAAATGTCAGAAAGAATCACATTTGCACAATACACAATACATCAACTTTTATGAGAAAATGAAGCTGAAAAAATAACATTCCCCTGTAAATAAACTGTTATTCACCTTGATAATCTCTTATGTACTTAGTGTTAACCCAGCCTCGTGTTGGTGGCTCATTAAAGAAGTGAACATGAAGTCTCTGATCTTGGTCGCGGCCCCTCATCTGCTGTCCGGTCAGAGGTTGCGGAACAACCATACAGGGCCACCAGGGATAGCCTTCCATCTTGGCCCATACCAAAGTACCAGCACTAAACATGGAGGAAGAACTAAAGGGGAAAAACATTGAACTTTATTTGTGAGACACACATATGCGTAATACTCCTCATATGCTTTTTGAATACATTTATATTAGCTGTCATCTGCAAACAAATGATGCTACAACTTCACAGAAATAACTTTCTTAACTGTTTTTCCAATCACTTTTAACTAACTCGTCCAAATATAATTTTTATGAAATGCACTGACATTCATAAATTTTTTAGTGTGGCATAAATGTCCAAATATGTCTTGGGGCCACTGTAAGGATTCATAGTTCAGTAAGAAGTAACTATACATTTTATGAATCTAACTAATTCAAGAATACAGTGAGGCACTTACAATGGAAGTGAATGGGGCCAATTTTTGGAGGGTTAAAAGGCAGAAATGTGAAGATTATCATTTTATAGAAAAACTTACATTAATTCTTCTGTTAAAACTCGTGTATTATTTGAACTGTTAAGTTGTTTATATCCTCGACAAAGTTACAAAACTGAATATAACTTCACACAGAAAAGGTTAGTAAGTGATTATATGACACTAAAATTATGGTTACACATATCATTTATGTCTTGTGGCTATACTTTTGAAATACTAGTGAGTATTTTAATGTTTACAGATTGGCCCCATTGACTTCCATTGTAAGTGCATCACTGTAACCTCGATTTTTGCAGAATGAGGGATGACTCGCAATACATTTTTGTGGTAATCAACATTATGCCACAAATGCTGTCGATTGAGTTTAACTTGGATTGAACCCGGAATATTCCTTTAATTTCAGATATTAACTGAATGATTACCATATTCATGTACCATGGTATTTACATGGTACTTCAAGGTATCTTGGTAATATTTCAATACCATGGTATTCTCTGATGTATAATACTATTTTACATAATACCAGAATTATCCTCACGGTTGTATCTGAAAGCCATAGTATTACCAATGTAATATTCCAAAAAAAAACAAAAAAAACATGGTATTACTATGGTAATATGCCCCCAAAAATGTGGTATTACTATGGTAATATGCCAAAAAAACAAACATGGTATTACTATGGTAATATATATATATATATATATATATATATATATATATATATATATATATATATCATATATAAAACATGGTATTACTATGGTAATATGCAAAAAAAACATGGTATTACTATGGTTATATATATATATATATATATATATATATATATATCTATACAACATGGTATTACTATGGTAATATGCCCCCAAAAATGTGGTATTACTATGGTAATATGCCAAAAAAAACAAAAAAAACATGGTATTACTTTGGTAATATGCAAAAAAAAAAAAAACATGGTATTACTATGGTATATATATATATATATATATATATATATATATATATATATATATATATATATATATAAAACCATAGTAATACCATGTTATATATATATATATATATATATATATATATATATATATATATATATATATATATAAAACCATAGTAATACCATGTTTTTATATATATATATATATATATATATATATATATATATATATATATATATATATATATAACATGGTATTACTATGGTAATATGCCAAAAAAAAACAACAACAAAAAAAAAACATGGTATTACTATGGTAATATGCCAAATAAAACATGCCAACACAATGGTACTTCTTTTGTAAGGGTTATTTATGACATAATCCAATCTCCCGGAATAAAATGAGAGAGAGAGAGAGAGAGAGAGAGAGAGACAGAACTTGTAATGAACATAATTTCCAGTTTCTGTCTGGTCAAACAGCATGCAACGTGCTTATGAAATATAAATCATACAGGTTAATTTATACCTCTCCTTTGCAGCGACTGCTTTTCCCCCGAACAGTTTTGCATGTCCAGTTTTTGCCTGAGATTTAACAGGTTTTGATGGAGGTTTCTTACAGTTGACTTTCTCCTCTTCTTTAGGTGAGGTGTTGGACTTTCTCCCAGCTGAGGACAGATCTGCGTTAACTGGGGATGGGTTGGATTTGGCCTGAACCGCAGGAGGAGGCGACTTTGTGAAGAAATTAAAGAGGGAGCTTTGCTTCGCCATGTCTCCAAAGGCTGCTGTGCAATATACTGTTTAATTAATCCAAAAGGTAATTCATATATTCCATTCCAGCAATGACAGTCCTGACTGGTTTATTGTGGAACAGACAGTTTCACGGGAAAACGCTCCCAGTGCCACAGCAAGGAACGGGAAGAGGCGGGCCGTGTGACGTCATGAGTGTATGGGCCAATAGGATTTTCTGTGTATCCTTTTACACTATCCACGTGGCTGAAATGTCAGTGTTTTTTTGTTTTGTTTTGTTTACAATGAACTTCATTGTGAACACAATCACAAATACAACCAAACAAATATAACCACAAATATAAATGTTCGAAAATTCATATTCAGCAAATCATAATAGAAATGAGCACAAATGCAATTAAGAAATAGACATGATGATGAGCTAGGCGATGAACTTGCTTTTATGTTTACAGATTTTGAACATTTATATTCATAATGTTCAGTGTTGGGTGTAACGCATTACTAAGTAATTCATTACTGTAATTAAATTACTTTTTCATTGAAAAAAAAAAGTAAAGTAAGGGATTACTCTTAATTTTTCAGTAATTTAATTACAGTTACTTCTGATGTAATTGCGTTAAATATGGTATTGACTCTATAACAATTCTATATAAAAATAGTTGAATTTAAAATCAAAATTTAATGTCTAATGTTAAAATGTACGTTTTTTTAATTTAACGCTGCCCCCTTAAATTCTTTGGCCAGTTCATGAATAATTTATTTGATGTTATATGATTTATTTGAAATAATTAAAGGAACAGTTTCATGTCTATCCTTGTATTTTCCATCTGGTCGAGGTTGATAAGAGTTTTAGAAAGTAATTATGTAACAAGTAATGCAATTACTTTTCAGACAGAGTAATTAGTACAGTAATCTAATTACACTGTAGAAGATGCAATTAGTAGTTAGTAATTAATTACTTTTTTAGAGTAACTTTCCCAACACTGGTAATGCATAATCTAAAAAAAATAAGTAAAATAAAGAAAGCCGCATTCATATTTCACATTTGTTTTCTTTTTTCTTATTTTAGACATTCGTACACTAGAATGTATAATATTTTAGATCTAATTATTCCAATGATTCTTACCTGAAATACACAAAACGCTCAATAATTAATAAAACGATAACAAAAATAGCCTAATCCAGTAAATGATTGTGATTGGCAGATCCTGATCAGCGCGGAGAAATGCAACTAGTACCACACGACAGCACCGTTTCATTGACACTGAACTGAAAATACACATTTAATGATTGAATTTTGATATAGATGAACATACTTTAGGATATGAGACTGTAAGCATGTATTAATATTATTATTATTATTATTATTATTTATTTATGTATTTATTTATATAGTTTTGTAAATTTCACGATGCAGCATATTCTTATGAAAGTTATGGGATGGGCCAGGCACAGAAAGAGGTAAAAAATGATAATTATTATGTTATGTGGGTTTCCTTTTGCACCAGCAGTATTGGCCCAATAAAAAAATTTACAAAATCATAGTAGGCTTTAGACGCATTAGACCTGCTCATTCTTTTATTACTACTTTTTATGCATTTTACAATATAAAAGTAATCCAAACTGTGACATAACACAAAAAGAAGTATGGAAATTATGTGGTGATCAAACTATGTTAAGCAAATCAGATCTATCTTATATTTGAGCTTCAAAGTAGCCATCCTTTGTCCCGATTATAGCTGCGGCCCTGTGATATAGTGGTTTTCATTCAGATTACTCAAGTCTTTTTAATTCGTTCACCTAATTCAGTCACCATTTCTGCAAAATACATCTTTACTAGGTGGCAACAAATGACGTTGTTTTTATGTGTTATCAGAGAGTTTGAAATCATGAAATTATCAACGATAAAAAAGAAAAATAAATAAAAAAAAAACAGTGAGTTGTTCACGACCGAAACAATGGAAGTGATCGAGAATGATTTGTTCACTTAAAAGATTTATGTCAAAAACGTTGATTCGTTCACGGATGACACACTAACTGGGATGCTTATAAAGAGCACCTGTTATGGTTTTTAAACGTGCCTAATTTTGTTTTAAAGGTCTCATACAATAGATTTACATGCATCCGAGGTCAAAAAACACTTTAATTTGCTCATAATTTAAATTGCAGCATTACCTTTATTCCCCAGTGTCAAAAACGACTCGTTCAATGATCGGTTCTAAAGGATTCATTCTAAACTCCTCCTTTCAGAGAGCCTACTCTGCTCTGATTGGTCAGATGTCCCAGTCTGTTGTGATTGGTCTACCGCTTAGTGTGGTGTTTGAGGGCGGGTCAAAGCTGTTCGCGAGCAGCCAATGAAGACCAGAGGCGGGTTTTTTGTTACCATATTACGTAGGTTAGTACAAGGAAGTAAGTCTGGAATTACTAAAGACTCGTTTCAGGTGTTCAGAATCGGTTCTTTCTTTTGGGAGTCATTAACTCCATTTGTCGTGCACTTTGATTTTTTGAAACTTTGCAGACTTTTTTACATTCACAAACAGCTATATAACACACTACATGAAAGGTCATATTTGAAAAACCATAATAGGTGCTCTTTAAAGTGTATGCTGGACACTAGTTGACAGTTTTGTTGACTCTTTACTATCTGATCCAACTCATCATTTAAAAAAAAAAAAAAAAAAAAAAAGAAAATGGCACATCGACGCATGGTTGTGCTGTAACCAAAGACTGTTTAGCACAAGAAGGACCACTTAATAAAATGAATGGGAGAAATTGGAATGCCCAGTATGGCGAATGTAGAATATAAAGTCCCGCCTTACAGGTAAAAGATGTCATTTGTCAGTCAACTCAAGAACGCGCATGTGCATGAGCTGGACCAGCCTGAAAAATATTGTTTTTTTTAGGGTGATCTGAGCTAAAGAAGCACATTTTATGATACTGTTATTGTAAGACTTTACTGCTTATCTGAAATATGTTCTTTGGTCGTAATCTTGACCAACCGTTTTGGAGATTTCGGTCTTTCCACATTCAAGTAGATAGGAGCTGTACTTTAATGCCGCTTGTTTACATAGAAAATAACTGCCCGGGAGCGTCCCAAAGATGGCTGCCGAGTGAACTGACTTGCTTTAGAAGAGACTTTGGTAGTAACTAAACATGACAGTGCGGCATTTTCGAAATAACGCGAAAGTGGGCTAGAATTCGAGCTTCTGGGGAGGTGAAGATCATTTTCGATTTGTTCGAGCATATTAGAAAATGGTTGCATAGGATAGGCACTATTTGTTCATCTGCTCCTCTTAAAGGAGAATTACTGAAAAACACGCTCGTTTAAACGAATATTCAGGGTTTATACAAGTTAAACTCAATTAACAGCATTCATAGGATAATGTTGAATACCACAAAAATAATTTAAAAAGAGGCACTTACAATAGAAGTGAATGGGGCCAGTCCGTAAACGTTAAAATACTGTTTTGAAAGTATAGCCACAAGACATCAACAATATGCATGTTAACATGATTTTAGTGTGATAAAATCACTTACTAACATTTTCTGTGTAGCTGTATCCAAATTTACAACTTCATTGCCATGATGACGTAATGTTGTGAACACTAAAACGATAGTAAAAATTACAATTTAAACCATTTACAGCTCAAATAATACACACGTTTGAACTGAATAATTAATATAAGTGCTTTTATGAAAAATATGGCATAATGTTGATTACCACAAAAAATTTTTTTCGAGGTTACAGTGAGGCACTTACAATGGAAGTGAATGGGGCCAGATTTTTGTGTGTTTTTTAAAGCACAAATGTGAAGCTTATAATTTTTATAAAAACACTTACATTAATTCTTCTGTTAAACGCATGTATTAATTGAGCTGTAAAGTTGTTAAAATAGTCATTTTTGTTGGTCATTTTAGGGTTTTAGTGTTCACAGAGTTACGTTATCATGGCAACGAAATTGTAAAATTGAATACACAGAAAAGGTTAGCAAGCAATTTTATCACAATTAAATAATGTTAACACGCATATTGTTTATGTCTTGTGTCTATACTTTTGAAACGGTGAGTATTTTAACGTTTACCGATTGGTACCATTGACTTCCATCGTAAGCGCCTCACTGTAACACAGATTTTGCTCTCTTTTTTTAAGAAAAGAAAGGACGAGTAGAAATTCATTTTTGTGGTAATCAACATTATGCCACAGATGCTGTCGATTGAGCTTCACTTGTATTAAACCCGGAATATTCCTCAACAGAGGGAGCAATGCTTGGCTGAGGTAATGACAGAAGAACAAACTACATCTGGAGTTAATTCATACTAAATAAGGACAAATCTAAATGTGACATTTATTATAATGGATTTGTTTGTAAGTTTATTTAAAGTTCATTTAAAGTATTTAAATTTGTTAAAACATTTATAATATTCTGTAATTGTTGTTAATAAATGATAGCCTCACACAAATTTAACTATGGTTTTACTATGGTAATATTGTAGTAACCATGACTGTTTTAACCATGGTTAATTTTGTCGTTACTATAAATATCATGGTTAAACTATGATTACTGTCACTGGTCTATAATATAGATACTGTATAAAGATCAGAGGTTACTGTAGTAAAACCATGGTTCATTTTCGTAAGGTTAAACAAAACAGAAGTCTAATTAATTTCCATTTCAGGCCTATAAATGTAATATGGATTTGTAAAATAATACTTAAAATGACCCATTTTCCCAGGAATTAGCAAAAAAAAAAACAAAAAAAAAACACGTAATAGAGCTATTGGCATTGGTATCGACCATATTGGCCTTGATACTACTTGGTATCGTATCGAAAAGAAAATAAGTGGTATCGCCCATCCCTACTTTCAGAGTTTCCAAACCAATCTCACGAAAAGTCGTACATAATTTACGAGGTGGCTATTTCGTGTGATAGTGCGAACAACATAGCGAACAACATAGTACGATGTTGTTCGCATAAACTCGTACGAATTCATTACGTGCAAATTCCCGGATGTCTAATGCGGAAGTAAGCGCTAGTTTCGCGCACGAGGCGTTAAGGACATACTTATTAATATTATGCCCTTACCCAAACCCCTTATCTAAACTTAACCAATCAGTAGAGTGTGTAAACATGATAGGAAACTGTTGTGTGTGACAGAAACAAGTAATTGTCGCGTATTAGATAAAAACGATGTCCAGCGACGTCACTGGCTGTAGTGAAAGTCATAGGAATTCAAACGAGTGTAGTCGCACCATATCATACGAATTAGCCAAATTTAGAAAAGTCGTGCGAGTCCTAACGATTATGCCGTGAGAGTCGGTGTTCAGGAACTGACAGACTGAGGTATAAATGTACAGGCTAACTTGCTAATACGAAGTGCCATTAGGAGGAAACCTATTGTTTTTGTTAGTATTCTTCTTCTTCTTATTATTCCTGTAGCTCTAAATTGCCCAATAACTCAAGATCTCCTTGGTAAAAAGTTTTGAAATTTGGCACATTGATACTACAGGCCACGAGTAACTACCACACCAAAAATGGCCCACGTGAGCCTATAGGTGGCGCTACAGGCCCCAATTTTCCATTTTCAAAGTGAAGCCATTTCCACCCCATAAGTCCAACATTTCTGAAAAATGGTATATATATGCCTAATTTCTCATAAGGAACAAAAAAGCCTATAGAACCCATAAAGTCTGCCATGATGGATTTTCCTGTACAATACAAATTTGTCCAAAATTACAAAAATCTACTCCTCCTGAACCATATATCTCCAATTGACTTGAAACTCGGTATGTATGTGTAGGATACATGTCTTTCAATTTGATATTTAGCAAAACTGAATACAATACAAAGTGGCTGAAAGGTGCGCATTTATGTAAATGTCCACATTGTCTCAATATCCATATGTCCAAAAAATCTAATGCCATTCTGACTAATGTTTTTTCCAACCTAACAGGCTTCAAGATGACATCACTCTGAAGTACTGTGCACAATTTCACCTTGATATGTCAAAAGATGACAGAATTACAGTTTACTATTTTTTATTGCTAATGCTAAAATAATGCTTTACAAATCCGCTAGTCATAAAACCGATACCATTTCATATGAAGACTCTTTTTTTGTTTAATAACAAATTAATTAAATGTTGTGTACATGTGTGAAGTACATGTCTCTACCATGTCAATTTTTACATAATTTGCAGTTTTGAGGAATCCGCATCGCTGCTTGCAGCTTTAATTAATGATTGTAATTATAAATCATACAAATACAAAGGTATATATAATTATAATAAATAAATAGTACAAATAATAATGAATAAGTAATACTAATACTTAATTAAATAATACGTTTTGGGGGATTACACATAAACATGTAAAAAAATAAATAATAATAATTGAGAATATGAGGCACGCTTATAACAATGCAGGTTTTGTTTACATCAAGCCATTTGATGTACTCGGATATTAGTGTTGTTGTTTTTTTAAAGGATAGTGTAATTATATTTCACAGCCATTTGGATGACTTATGTGTATTCTTATTTGGTGATTACCACTTGCACTAGTCTATCAGTTTGGATGTCATAGTGTTGTTTTTTTTGGTTTTTTTCCATCAGGTAGAATATTTAATTTTGCCTCGCCCTATCCTATAATAGTCTCTTCCTTTAAATGGATTTGTTTGGCATCTTTGAAGCGTAATTGCTGTTTATTTAATATGTTTCCCTGTAGCAGTCAAAGTGACGTACTGTACAGTGGCTGCCCAATGTTGTGTGTGCTAATGTGTGAGAGAGAGAGTTCCCTTCTTCCTCTAGCTGGTGTCTTCCACCCATTCTCGTTTCGAGCCCTTTGGCAGAGAGACGTTTCCATAAATGTAATTATGGAGCAACCTAAAGTTAAGTACTCAACACTTGCGATGAACTCAATAACTCTCTAGTTTCTGGGTCACCACTTTGGGATTGGGAAAGTATCACCTTTTTCACTTGCAGCCCGGATCCTTAATAATTTAACTACAACCACTCGATAGTAGTGGTAAAGACTGCAGAGGATATTAAGGGGTTTACAGGGATAGTTCACCCTAAAATGAACATTTTGTTATCATTTACTCACCCCCATGTCATTCCAAACCCATATGGCTTCCTTTCTCCCATGAAACACCAAATGTTAAAGGAATATTCCAGGTTCAATTCAAGTTAAGCTCAATCAACAGCATTTGTTGATTAGCACAAAAATGTATTTCAACTCGTCCCTCCTTTTCTTAAAAAAAAAAAAAAAAAAAAAAATGCAAAGATCAAGGTTACAGTGAGGCACTTACAATGGAAGTGAATGGAACCAATTTCTAGAGGGTTTAAAGGCAGAAATATGAAGCTTATCATTTTAGAAAAGCACTTACATGAATTCTTCTGTTTAAACTCGTTTATTTTTTTAGCTGTAAAGTTGTTTAAAGATTTATGGTTCGTTGACATTACATCGTCATGACAACGAAATTGTAAAATTGCTATAACTTTACACATTAAAGGTTAGTAAGTGAATTTATCACATTAAAATCATGTTTACATGTATATTGTTTATGTCTTGTGGCTATAGTGAGTATTTTAATGTAAAAAAAAAAAACAGAAAAAAATTTACCCATTGACTTCCATTGTAAGTGCCTCACTGTAACCCAGCTTTTTGCTGTTTTTAAAGAAAAGGAGGAATGAGTCAAAATTAACTTTTGTTGTAATCAATATTATTTCACAAATGCTGTCGATTGAGTTTAACTTGTATCGAACCCGTAATATTCCTTTACACAGAATGTTCATAATGCATTTTGAGTTCTAAAAATGACAAAAAAGCTCCATTAAAGTTGTCCAGAATGGAATTTATGCTGTCATTCGCTGCTAATCTTGTCCTTCGCTCATTTGCATTTGTGCACATTCAAACTTGCCACTTCAAGGCCTGTCGCACCATGATGTTCAGTCACGTAAACAATGATGTTCCATGAAAGTAAACATCAAGACATGTTGCGGCAGTTTTGAAGCAGCAAGTTTGCAAGTACGCAAATTTGAGAACTATGGCTAGGTTATAGGTTATACAGCCATAGATTATGAGCAAATAACAAAACCTGGTCTCATAGAATCACGTTACTATACCTACATTTTTGCAAAATGATTTTTACATGTCTCGTTGTACGTGAAATGAACACTAGAGGCGCTACAACAACGATGACTTTATTTACGTTCACACAAATCACATGTAAAATGGCAGATTATCAATTCATAAACACTTTTTGCTCTGTTCCTCACAGAATGCTATCTTATGACATCTAAACACTTTTACTGTAGTGCATGACTCATTTTAACATTTGCATTACATAACCAACTACATTTATAAGCTTGTTCAAATGCAATCAAATAGCACGGTAACTCAACTGATAGAGCGTTGCACTTGCGATGTAAAGGACTGGGGTATGAGTCCTGAAGAGCACACGAGTTGACACGTGAGCCCAAAGTGTCATAGTAGCACCACAAAATGACTTTGTTGCTTTAGCAATCACTTTTTCATCTTACATTTGCTTTTTATGACACTATCGACAAGGTTTAGGTTTAATGTTTAGGGTAGGGAGGTAGGTTTTATTGATTTAAAACTCGATAGAGCATTAACCTCAAAAACCTCATCTGTTTGGCAGAACATTAAACTCGCTTTTAGCGCCACTCAGTGGACATTTCACCTCAGAACAGCCGTGATATGTGTTACGAATCACATCATGTCAATTCCTGTGGTCAACGGAAGATAGAAAGTTAAGCGGGTTTGGAACAACATGAGGGGGAGTAAATAGAAGAACTCTTCTTTTAAAGGGCTTAACTACTACTACCGAATGTGGTATTTCTTATAAATGGTTTCTAATTACGTGATCAGAATTTCAATAGTATTTGTACTTTACCAAGAGTGCATATGCATGTCTTGGAAAGATTTATCATCTCTCTGTATGGATTGTAAACATCTCCCATACAACACAGACACACACACACACACACACACACACACACACACACACACACACACACAAAATCAAAGAGACTTTTAATCAGCCAAGTTACAGTGAGGCACTGAGTGACTGAGCGCTAATCTGACCATTAATTGGAGATCTGAGAGTTGGGCGTCTCAGCAGAAAGAAGGAAATTAGGCATCACCACCTGGGGCTGTGGACGAGGCTCTTTTAACCCCGTCCACTGACCTTCATCTTTGCAAACCTGATGTAGGAGCCTTAGCAAGTAGTTTATGTGTTTGCTTATTTGCTTTTAAGTTGTGATTTAATGTGCACTTTCACCCAAGCGGCATGATTTGAGGTATCATTCATGTCTGTAGCACAAACACTACGGGACAAGGTACTTGACAAAGCTTGATACTTTAGGGGTTTGTTTAAATCTCTAATCCTAATAATGAGCAATAGCTGTATCTCTTCTTCTAAAGAGACAGACTAAAAAATATAGTGAGAGCTCCAACCATGCCCTACAGCTTTGAATAAATGTCCATAGTTGTAGATGTAGTGGTGTTTCAGTCTTCTATTGAGTCGTTGAATCATGTTTATGTTCCTCTGAGTCTAAGGCAGTTATTTTTATAGTTTGGTTTATTCTGAGGATTGAGTCTCTGCAAATACAGCAGACATTGATGACACTAGAAGCATCTAGTTAGAGCTGCAAAGCTTGTGCATTTATGTGCATGAATAAGCACATTATAGTGACAGTACAAATGACTCACTGTACAGTCATGAAGACACTGTTTGGCATTGGGTTCGGCATTGTTGTGTAATATATTCTTCTCCATCATATTTGTGTGAACAGATGCACGAACCAGATAGATGTTATGTAAGTTTTAATAATAAAGTACTTGAGAGCTTGATTTAGCAGCATTGGCTCAACCCATGGCATGACTTTGGGGAGGGACTATCTAGTTGTCTGACTAATGACAGATAGAGGCATTTTGGAAATGTATTTAAAAACAGTATTTTTCAAACCCATTTGGTTATGCTTGTGGCACAGATTACACCAACCGATATCACGAGAATTCGTCACAATGAGTTCATTCGGTCCCTCGTGTCCTTGTACTTCCCGATGTGGCGTTTGTTCCGTGTTAATCCAGAACTTTTGTAAATTTAACGCCTAACCCCATCCCCAGACCTAACCATAAAGTGTAAAACCTAACCCTACCCAGAGCGTAATACAGAAGAAAGCGACACTTCTGGGTTATGCAAAATTATGAATTTCAGAATTAATATACTGTCTACACCAGGCGAGCCCGTTGATGCGACGCTACGCAACGGCTTGAGGCTGTCTACACTGGACACTTCCACACGAACGTTCTAAACCGTTTCATTTGTGCAGTAGCGCCAGCGTGTGCAGCGCAAAATGGGATAGGACACCAATTTACTGTCGGCGCTGCAACGAATGCTTCCAGTATAGACAGCATCATTAATTATAATGGGCAGGGGTGGATGATAGGTCACCCCCCCCCCCCCAAATAATAAAAACAGGCAAGTACAACCCCCCCCCCAATATTTATGTCATGATCAATGGAAACATGTAAATTCTTCACACTGTAACCCCCCAGTGTTCAAGCCAAATCTACGCCCTTGATAATTTGGTTCTATTGCTTTTGACATGACGCGCCGCTCATGTCTGGTGTGGACAGGGTGTTAACTCACCTTGTTAATGCATGAGTTGGTATTTGAATTGAATTGGCCACAGGAAGTTGAATTTGAATTTGAATTGCAATTCAAAGAAATTCAACACAGTCACACTGCACAATTTAATTAGTCCACATTTTGTGACAAATAATTGCATCATTAACATTACATTAATTGACTAAGTATGCCTATTTACTCCCTAATAGGTCGATTTTATTTTAACTTATAGACATAACATTTCTCTCTAAAAAACAAAAACAAAACTTAACCAAACTTAACATAGCCATCTAAAGATTTTGTTTTTGCTGAACAGCACCAGAAATTAGCCCCATTCACTTCCTTTTTAAGTGCCTCATGTAACCCATATATTTGCTTTATTTTTTATTTTTTTAGAGAACAGGAGGGGCAAGTCGCAAGTCAACATTATGCTACTAATCCAATCAATTGAGCTTAACTTGTATTGAACCTGGGATATTCTTTTAACTGGCATTACATTTCGGTGTTAACTATTTGCAAGATTTTAAAAAGGCTTCATTACCTACCACAGTAGCCTAAACTAGCCTAAAACAATGCATTAATAGATATTTGTCTGTTGGTTAACATTATTTCCCCACCTTGGCGACGTCAGACAAAAAGCAATGTTTTTCAGAGGCAGAGCAAGTTACTATATTTTAATTAACGATTACATAGACACATTTGTTTTCTTTAGAATAACTTGCGCAGATAAACTGTGCAAAATAAAGCCAGAAAATGTTTTAAGAAAGAAAGTAAACAAGGGTTAATTTAGATTTTATGTTTACTTAAAGATAGATCAATGTTTCTCTTAGTATACTGTCAAATTATTATTATTATTTTTTACATATCTCTCTTTCCATACTTTAGAATATTCTACTATCATCCTGAAAGCAAAAGGTGTCCGAAGATCACTTTGAGGGATTTCAGCGTTTGAATTTAGTCTCATGATTACGTCAAGTGTGAAGTAAAATATTGACGTTTGAATGTGGTTGAATTTGTCATTTGTTTCTAATTGAACCCTGCTCATGTGTGTTAAGATTCGTCAATGCCTAAGTCTCTTGTCTGTCTATGTGTGAGTGATGACAATACATCATCCATCTAGTCAGCACACAGTGGGTCTATTCCATTGATATGAGCAGTCATAAAAGATCCACACAATGTGAATGGTAAAATGTAGCTTTTTTGTTAGTGTAGGGTTAGTGATTGATGTTTCCCATTCCCTGTTATCTTGGCCAGCAGACATCCACATTGCCATCATGTGTAGATCAGTGTTGTAAACCTGGATACATTATGCATGGGACTCTTCCCCCATATGCTTGCAAATGGGTACAAGACGTATGGATATCGCTCACGATATAGAAAAAAAAAAATTATTACAATATATTCAGCCTTTTGCAATATTACATACAGTAACTCGATAATTTTATTTGCTCTGAAATAGATTAAACCAGTTTTTTCTTTCTTTCAGAGGAACCATAATTTCAATCAAACAACCGTTGTAGCCCATTGTATTCAAAATGTTTAATGTAAGAAGTAAATCTAGAAGTAATCAAGGCATGTTTTCACACTTTTTTTCACTTTTTTCAGTAAACGAACAAGGAAGAATGATATGATATTATTCGTGTTTTCATTTATATACACGAAAGACAAGAAGGGATTGTGAAATTAGCCCAATGACAGCTTCTTTAGCAAATGTAATGGTCAAATTACAAGTGCAGTGAAACACTGTGATTTTTTTAAATAAGGTTTTATACAGTATATGATAATGATATGTAAGTGCGCAATCCCGTTGAACTTCTTCCCTTGTACAAGCGTTGCGCAGTCACGAAAATGGTACATGTTATGGATGTCACTTTATTTTAAAAAGTGGGGGGAGGGGGCAGTATGTGTTGGGGGTGGTGGGGGGTTGTGACATCATAAAGTGGTCCATATACAGTATCTATCACTGTCAGGACTGGGATTTTGTTTAGTCAATGGATACTGTAAATACATGGATCAGTCAGGTATGAGTCAGATTGACTGACTGGTCTCACGGCCTGATCTCATGAAATTTATGTGAACATTTTAAATGTACATGCTTTATAACACGTTTGGCTGCAGGTTTCCAGTGAAATGTCCAGCTGGGGGCGCCAAAAGCAAGTATAATGGTGACGTATTCATATGCGGTTTTAAGGTGAATTTTAGATGGGTGTTTTTAAAACATACATTAAAACAAAAGACATCCTTACCTTATCAAT
Organism: Myxocyprinus asiaticus; assembly: GCF_019703515.2. Lineage (NCBI taxonomy): Eukaryota > Metazoa > Chordata > Actinopteri > Cypriniformes > Catostomidae > Myxocyprinus > Myxocyprinus asiaticus. Next base: position 43,921,135 of record NC_059366.1, on the reverse strand, counting down.
GCCTAAACCTAACCATTAGTGTTTTAAAATGCAGAAGAAAAATAAAAAATCAACTTTTTTGAACCAACCACCTCATTTCACGCCACTTCTATGACTCTGTAATGTCACGTGTCAGCTTAAGTTCATGGCTGGACATGAGCTGAGGTCCTCAACTCTAAGTCCAGCGCCCTATCAGATGAGCTACCGCACAAGATAATCATATTGGAATAAGGGTATATATGTAGGTGCGTCTGTAATACAAGCATTAAAATGTTTTGTTTTTCAAAACGATATCATAAAACAGCAGGGTCTGAGTAACAGAGAGGAAAAGAAGTATTTATAAAGTCATAATAAGCCATTAAAGTTATGATTTGAGAGAAAGTGAATAAAACATACAGTTGTTATAGCACCTCAACTGTACATTTCACCTGGAAACTGCAAAGAATTGTTTTGCAAAAATGTATATAGAGTCACGTTTTCACTATGAGACCAGGTTGGGTCTCATGGTAAAGTTTTCGCCTCAAGTACAAAGGGTTCTAAGACGCACTTATACAGTATAACTTTTTAATTTAATGAACGAAAATTGCATTTGTATGTCAGTGGTTGTATATCATGAGCGGGGGCTCATCTGTTTCCATTTTGCTTTGCGATTTACCTTGAAAGGCACAAGCTGCACAACAACAGAGCGAGTAGAGCGTGCATCTGGATGCACCAGAGAACATTACTATCCACTGTCACTCAACGCCACTGATAACATCATAACATTTACAATAACAATCTCCAGCATTTGATCACCACTTTTTACAAAATGGGAACTCCTGCTCAAGAACTGGAGATGTTTCTTCTGGATTAGACACTTGCCTGATGAAAGCTATTTCAAAAAGTAATGGGGCAAAATTGGCCAAGGCAAAAAGTGGGAGGGACATGTCCCACCCACCCCACCCATAAATGATGCCTATGGTACATGGACGTGGGGGCAATGGAGTTACTTTCAAATCTGTGTGTGGGGTTTTTTCCCTGGTACCTGTGCATGGTGCTCTTGTCCCACACCGAGGGCCCTATGAAATCCGTTTAATTTTTTTCCAAATTCTGTTTCATTGTATTTGAATGCTATTTAGTGTGTACAGTAACATTTCCTGCTCTGTTTGAGTTACAGACATGAATGATGGCTCAAATTGTGTGGTTTGTTGATCAGGGGTGTGCTAGTAATTTTCCAAGTGATTGAAATTGAGATTTTCTAATTAAACAAATTAGTTAAATAATTGTAAATTGGTCGTTGCCGTGATGCCCTTTTTTGTATTAAATAATTCAAAAATACATAAAAAATGTAATTCACCCAAAACAATTACTTGAATACACCACTTCTATGATGAACATCTTTTCAATTGAGTTCAAACTCATTTAGATATTTTATCTGGGGTTTAAAGTAAACCATTTCATGTGGTGTAACCATCTGGAGACAATCAAATAAATTAAAAGTGTCATTGAAAGCTGGAATTCAAAAAAATAAATGTTGCCCTGAGTAGCTCAGAATAATCTTTTATGAATATGATTGATATTTTAAAAATTTGTTGACCAAATCAAAGTCATCTGGTGTAACCAACATGCAGTTAGCTATTTTGTTGTTATGAGACAATAAAACCATAAAACCATAAAATCATAAAATCATAGGACCCCTTTAGACCATCATGACTGTGTTTAAAGTTTTTTTTTTTAATTCAGATATTTTGTAATTTTTATGAAAAAGCACATCAGGTCATATGGAGTAACCATGAGAAAATTTCTTGATATTTTTTATTCAAAATTTGATACAAGGATAAAAAAATATATTTTTAGTTTGAAAACTATGTTTGAATGGTTACACCACACTGTATGTCATTTTAAGTCATTTGACTTTTAAAATTTTTGTAGAAAATGCTATAAAATATTTTTCAAAAACTTATGAAACAAACATGGACACAAAGACTATTTCTACAAACTTGACTTTTTTTTCTTCACATTTTTATCAGCTCAGACAACCTTATTTGTCAATAACCCTAATATCTTTTTATATAGTCGCAAAAACTTCCATAAAGAACGAGGACTCTGTAAAAATATTGATTTTCCGATTAATCGTGCCATTTGATCAGTCTCAATATTGATTCTTAAAATCCTAAGATCAATCTTTTAGCTTAATTTTAAAGTTTACTTCAGTTTTGGTTAGCTACAGTAAATAGCAATTGAACTGCATAGTTTGGGCCCTGTTGTTAATTTCTAAAATTAATATTTTCAAAATGTACCAAGTTAAAAGGTTTCCTATATTGTATAATATCCAGCATTAGCTGAGTGAGAATTTCTGTCCTATGTAAAATGGACATTATAACTGACAAATGCCCAAATGAATCAGAATAGATCAAAACCCAGTCCGCTGATAAACACTAATGATGTAAGCAAACCATATTGACAAACCTAGTGATATTTCTCTAAAGACTGACCATCAATGTAATCAGCGTTTTGTGAAAGCACAAGGCTTTAATTGCACGGCGGTTTGTGTCAGTGTGTTATCGACTGTGAGCTTGTTTTCCATTGATTTGATGAGTAATTGCACCTTTAGATCAATGCATTCCATTTAACGTGTTAGCGAAACCTCAATGGGAAGACCACTCAAACTCTATCAGTTACACTTGTCATAACATACATGTAAAACCTTAAAAATGTGTTATCAATGACTTTATGCCTCATTCTGAGTAGAATTCACATGAGGTCAGTAAAAGAAGCTGTTTTAACCACTCAGTGATGATTAAAATATATGCTGTAGGAAATGTTTAATTTGTCTCGTGTACATTATGACGCTAATACACTACACATGCTACATGTGGCTAATGCACTACACATACTACACAATATGAGCTTTTCTCTTTGGTAAAAGAGCCAATCACCTTTTAGATATAGACATCGCCTGTCAATCAAATTGAGAACATGCATGCGCATTTGCTAGACAAGCCAGGGGAATTGTTTTTTAGCTAATCTAAGGTAAAGAAACAGAATGATACCAGTGTTGTCAGATTTTACTGCTGATTTGATATATGTTCTTTGATTGTAATCTTGACCAACCATTTTGGAGATTTCAGTCTTTCCCCATTCAAGTAGATAGGAGATGCACTGTCATGCTGCTTGTTTACATAGAAAAATAAAATATGGCCTCCAAGTGGACTGGACTTGCAAAAAAGACTTAGATGCAACTAACCAAACGATTGTCCATAATTGGGAATTGGATAGCAAAATTTGTACATCTCAATTAAATTGTATTAAAATAAAGTCCGTCTGTCCAACCAAACCCCACCCACCCACTCACAAAATACTTTGTGTTGGGTCACCTCTTGATGTCCAGCATTAATTAAAAAATGATTTGATGACCACTGATCTAGAGAGAGATTTTTACAAACTAGCCATTCTCATTCCAAGAAAAGAGTACTTCTGATGACTTGGATTGAAAAATGGGAAAATGGGAACTTCAGTAAAGTGAGGTCCATTTGCGTCAATGTTTTGACCACTTAAAATTCATCAGAACTGACAGTGAGAGGAGAGAGGTGTGCGCTGGCCTTCTACCTCATGTCATAAATTAAACATGAATGAATCCTCTAAAAATAAGGTCATATGCAGTCAGGTTGCTTCAT
>NC_059366.1:42807500-42860000 GCF_019703515.2 Myxocyprinus asiaticus | reverse complement strand
CCTCACAGAAAAGTTGCGGCCTGCAGCACCAAACCACCTCAACTGCCTTTTTTTATCTCACTTTTTCAGTAATGTTTACTAGTCCAGCACCCTCCCTCTACGCCTGATTTTCACCCTTCTTTGAGTCCTCCATTGGCTGCCAAACTAACAGAAGTTGCTTTTTGATTTGGTTCAACAGGGACCACCAACAGCGAGGCCTATGCGCGAAAAGTTTGTTTGAATTGGGGATTGTTTTTTCTCTTTCTCCTCCTTAGCACATTACAAGTTTTGACATCAGTTGAATGGGACAGGGTCTTGTTCCAATTACTAAAAAAAAATAAAAAATGCTCACTGATCCAACAAACCCTTTATATGTCTACATTAAACTAGTGTGACTGTGCACTATAGTTTTTAGTTGTTTGGTTTTCAGCTTGTGGATATAATAATAGGGATATGATAAGTGTGAGTCAATATTTAAGTCCTTTTTTTCTATCAATCTCAACATTCACTTTCAAATTCTTCTTTTGTTTTTGGAGATTTGCATTCTTTGTGTATGTCGTCACCTACTATGCAGGGAGGAGAATTTATAGAAAAAAAGGACTTAAATATTGATCTGTTTCTCACCCACACCTATCATATCTTTTCTGAAGGCATGGATTAAACCACTGGAGTCTTATGGATGACTTTTATGCTGCCTTTATGTGCATTTTTATAGCTTCAAAATGTTGGTACCCATTCAGTTGCATTGAGGACCTACAGAGCTGAGATATTCTTCTAAAAATCTATGTTTGTGTTTAGCAAAAGAAAGAAAGTAATACATATCTGGGGTGGCGTGAGGGTGAGTAAATGATGAAAGAATTGTAATTTTTGGGAGAACTTTCCCTTTAAATGCTTCAGATAATGTATCAAAGCTCCAATCTAAAGTTTTAAATGCTGCGAATGAGGTATCAAGGCTCCAGTCTAGATTTTTAAGTCCTTCAAATGAGGTTTTAAAACTCCATCTAGAATTGTAAATCCTTCATATGAGGTATTAAAGCTCCAATCTCGATTTTTAAATGTTTCAAATAATGTATAAAAGCTCCAATTTTAAATCCGTCAAATGAGAGATCAAAGCTCCAATCTAGAATTTGATTTGCTTCATGCAAGTTATCAAAGTCCAATTTAGAATTTGAAATGCTTCAGGTGAAGTATCAAAGCTCCAATCTGTAATTTTTAAATGTTTAAATTCCAATGAGGTATCAAAGTTCCGATCTACAATTTTGCATGCTTCAAATAAGGCATGAAAATATTATAATAAACAAAAGAAGACCGATATCTGTTTAGTACTTTTAAAACCTGACATAGACTTCGAGATGATTGAAATCATCTATTTCCAATATCATCCTTGTCAGATCAATACAGATTTTTACAAATCACTAAGATTGATATGGTCACCTTTGTGCCATGCACCCTTAAAACAATACCCCACATTCATGATATCCATTCTTTTAAAGTGCTGACACAATGTGTTAATAGAGGCTGCGTGTTTTATGTGTTTACATTGAGGCCCAGGTTCATCTCACTTACCCCTGCTCCCCTCCTCCGTGAGGGGCGTTGACATGACGACAGACCTTTGGGGTTAAAGTTGAGATGTCAGGTCTTATGATTGAGTCTCGACAGTGAAAGAGAGAAAGGATAGATGGCGAAGGAAAGGGGGTTGGAGAGGAAGGTGTGAAGGTCACAGGGTTGAAAATGAGAGTTTAGATCTGATGTCAGGGTGAAAATAACCAGAGCGCCGTAGCTGCCGGCACAGTGTGTTTGCGTTGCCATTAACTCACCCTCGGTTTATTTTCAGAGCCCTCAGTTCAGGCACTTTGTCTGGGGGGAGAGATTATCTCCTCCTGAAATAATGTATAGCGTGCTTTGATATATAAAGTGAACGTAATGTATTTTCAGTTGGCACATTTAAATGAAACATTGGAGTGTTGTGGTTTTGTACTTCAATGGCATGTTTTGTTTAAAACTTATTGTTTATAAACCATCCTCTGCTGTTTTTGCTTCATTTTTTCCCATCACTTTCCCACCTTAACAGTCGTCAGATCGTAAACTTTTTTCAGTGGTGTTTGTGAACACAAGCATCACTATTATTACTGCTTCAGACTGATCTCACAGTGAAATCGGTGCAATAAAGTAGGTGGACTTTTCTTTAGCTAATATCGGTCTGTGCTTACTGAAATGCGAAACACTGCCCCCAGTGGCCAAAGCGGTAAGTATCGCTGGGCATATGCGCACGTGTAAGCTCCATTTTCTGTGTGAAATGTCCACAGAGGGGTGCCAAAAGCGAGCTGTAAAGTTGTTTACAGCTGTACAGGCTGTAATAAAGTGAAGAGGACTGCGTATTTTATAAATGGTATCCCCTAACCTAAACCTAACCATTAGTGGAGTAAAATTGCAATGTTAGAGGGAAAAATGCAACCTCTGAATTGCACACATCACCGATTATGTGAACGCGATTACTTTCTGTTTTCAACAGGGGATCTGAACCCAAGGAAAGTTAAACAGACATGAGAGATGCAGCTTGTCAGTGAGTCGGCATAATGTGGCCAATCCTTGTGTACCGGAGGGCTCGGAAACAACATGCCGACTTCCTGTGCGATCATGTTGATTACTCATAAGTAGGGTTACGGGTCTGAATAAACTCTTAACCCCATTAATTTCTAGCTTTAGGTGTGTTAGTGCTTTTCCATGTGATCTCTTGGTAGATGGTTTTGTACTTGATGGTTCATGGTTATATTAATAGCATAATAAGATTTAAACATTACCTTTATAAACCAATGTTTGCTTCTGTGATGTTTGCTGTGGTCACCCCCACCCCAAGTACCCAATCGTCAATCAAGTTAATTAAATATAAAGATACCTTTATGAAAATAGCATTTCTGATTTTATTGCCGAAGAATGCACACATCTTATCTCAGAACTTCATGTGTATTTGACAACATTCATAATGTTTAAGCCAAAAACCTGTCAAAAGTATTTAGAGCCAAAAACACAGATTTAAACGTACATAAACAGTCTCATCTCTATAGGTTCCCAAGTGGACACGCAACATGTGTCATCCGGGGTTCCCCTTGAATCAGATTTACGAATCAATTCCAGGAGAGAATCGTTCAGACCACTTTTCAAACTGATTTGACTGATCAAAAGAATCAAATGGACCAAAAGCTTCGACTTGAGCGATTCATCCGAAAATCATACATCACTATTGCCAAGGCGTGAGCAATTTACGTTTTCTGTGCCTGTAAAATACTGCCCCGCTGAAACGTGACCTTGTAAAAATATTTTCCCATCATTAAACGGTCATCCACGAACCCGATACATAGCTTGGCTCGGCACTAGGAGTGAGCATATATATGCGTGTGTTTGTGTATGTCTGTCTGTGGATGCATTAGTTAGCAGTGTGTAGATGCTGTATTTATTTGAATTCTGTCCCTTGGTAAATCATTTACCCAACCTTATTTTGAAAGTGCGGGTTTGTGTAAATATCTGAATTTTGAATGTGGTTTGATAGTCTCTTGAGAACGACCACTCTTTGTGCGAGCATGTGTGGTACAATGTCTCATCGCAGGACTTTAGTATATAACGCAGAGGGAGAGGTGCTTTGTTTACACAAGTCTGTCAGAGCGCAACTCTCCTCTGCCCATTTACAAAGCCCCGTCTGACCGCTATTTGTGTGAGTGCACACGTTTACAAGTGTCATTCAACAGCGTCTGCCCTGATGTCAGCTCTTACAGGGCGGTCTTTACCATCTGTGCCGTGTGCTTGTGAATGCCAGAGAAAGTGGAGTTCTTTAACCATAAATTGGCTGTTTAACTGAGCCAAAGGTCCTCTGTGCTAGACTGGGTCTTAGACAGGGTCTAGGTCAGCAGACATCAACAAGTCAATGGGTTGCCTGAACCACTGGTTGACTAATCGGTCTTAAGGAGGCATGGCATAATAAGGCCAGGTTTGATCCTCGATCAGACACATGTCTTAGGACATGTTTTAACTTGAAACAGCGACTTAAACACTTGTGATGGGACACTCAATAAAAAAGATGCTACGCAATGGCAAGTGACGTCCATGTGTGTATGACTTTAGCAGCGGTGCTTTAAAGGGGATGAATTGAAAGATGCAACTTTTCTGAGAGCTTTACTGTGAGTTTTACTGTGCTAAAAAACTGCTACTAAAAATATTTAAACCATATTATTATATCACTGTATAAATAAGTACGGGTCATTGTTGCTGACGGCAAACTGACGGCATGGTGCATGAGTGTTTGTAGCTTGCTAGCCTGCTTAGCATTGCTTATTTTTATTCTTATATATTCATCGTTTTATCCTTTGCCATTTTACTGGGTGCTTTGCTTTTCTACTGTTTCATCTGTGTGTATTATACTGTGCACACCCGTTTCTTTCTTTTTTCCACTTCTTTCCACTTGTCTACATCTTGCGTCTGGACTGCGTGCATTCGTTATTCTTCACTGTGTTTAACACTGATTATTGCATCTGCTGATTAGGAACCACACTGATTTCAAACCCTTGCCGCTCAAGAACAACCATAACAACAACAACAAACAATTGTGGTAAGCCATGGCATCCGCTCATGTTATTGCTTCCTACATTATATGTTTACTATAGTTTCTTCCATCAGCAGTGAGGGATTTACATTAATGAGTTAGAGACACACATCTGAATGCTAGTGGAGGTCAGTGAGAAAGAGAAGCCGGTAGATACTGTTTCAGATGCGGGTAGTACAGCAACCAACACACACAATTTGGTTCCGGCTGAAGAGCCCCCGCAGCAGGGTGATTGGGTGACATCTCGGCGGCATACTCGCTCAGCAAAGCAACACCACTCTCCTGTTCCTGTTAGGGTTTCCAATCAATTCTCCCCAATCAGTGATGCACCTACTGAGAATCATGTTGAAAGATCCCTAATAATTGGTGATTCTATTTTCAGGAATGTGGAAATAGAGACTCCAGCCAACATTGTTAAATGCATTTCAGGGGCTCGGGTGTCTGACATCAGATCAAATTTGCAAGTGTTGGCTAATGCTAAACGTAGATATTCTAAAATTGTTATTCATGTTGGCACTAATGATGTCCGGCTTCGCCAGTTGGAGATCACTAGAGATAATGTTAAAGAGGTGTGTGAACTTGCAAAAACGATGTCAGACACTAATATGCTCTGACCCCCTCCCTGCTCGTCATGGTGACGATGTTTATATTAGATTAGTGTCACTGAATGGCTGGATGTCTGAGTGGTGTCTGGAGAATAGCATAGGATTTATAGACAATTGTTTTTGGGTTAGACCTGACCTGCTAAAGAGAGACGGACTCCATCCCTCCAGTGATGGTGCCGCTCTCTTCTCTATTAATTTGGCTCGTAGTCTTAATAATGATAGTATTTGACTAACTGGGGCCCAGGTCACGCAGCAGACAAACTGGTTAATCCGAACATCTGCTAGCTGCCTTGAGACGTCACACAGGTCACATAAACTACAACACATAGAGACTGTATCACCTAGACATCACATAGAGACTGTGTCTGTTCCCCGAACTACCAAACACAAAACTCTCACTAAATCATTTAGAAAAAATTTGATTAAGGTCAAACTTGAACAAAACAAAAACATTTAAGATAAACATCATATGAAGGTAGGGCTACTAAACATTAGATCTCTTTCTACCAAAACACTAATTGTAAATGAAATGATTACAGATCATAGTTTTGATGCGCTCTGTTTGACTGAAACCTGGCATAAACCAGATGAATATATTAGTTTAAATGAGTCTACTCCCCCAGATTATTGTTATAAACATGAGCCTCGTCTGAAGGGTTGAGGAGGAGGTGTTGCTAAATTTACAGTGAAATTTTTGGTGTTACTCAGAGGACAGGATATAAGTTTAAATCTTTTGAACTAATAATGCTTAATATGACACTGTCAGATATAAATAAAAAATCTCTGTCATCTTTTGCCCTTGCTACAGTATATTGATCACCCGGGCCTTACTCTAGTTTCCTTGGTGAACTGGCAAATTTTCTATCTGATCTAGTAGTTAATAGATAGAGATTTAATTGTTGGTGACTTCAACATTCACATAGATAATGAAAATGACACATTGGAATTAGCATTTATCGATATTCTCAACTCTCTTGGAGTCAGACAAAATGTGACAGGACCAACTTATCGCCATAATCATACGCTAGATTTAATTCTGTCATATGGAGTTGATGTTGATACTATAGAAATTCTACCACAGAGTGATGACATCTCAGATCATTACCAGAAGAAAGCCTCGCACCATGGTACATGATCGCACTCATGCTCTCAAGAGAGCAGCTCGGAAAATGGAGCGCAAGTGGAAGAATAAAAAATTAGAGGTATTTCGCGGTGCATGGAAGGGTAGTGTCTGTAGCTACAGACAGGCACTAAAAGCTTCCAGGTCAGCTTATTTTAGCAAACTCATAGAAAATAACCACAACAATCCTAGGTGTTTATTCTGTACTGTTGCTAAATTGTTTAGGAATAAAGCATCGACTGAACCAGATATTCAGTTGCAGCACAATAGTAATGACTTCATGAATTTCTTTACTGATAAAATAGAAATCATCAGAAATAAAATTGGAATTATGCAATCAACTGTCACAGTACCTCAGAAAACAGTGTCTCATAAATTTGCTCATGAGCAACTTCAATCCTTCGCTGCCAACGCTTAATTTAAGCCCCAGAAAAAAAAATCAAAATGACTTTGAAAACCTGTTAGAAGAGGCGTGTTCAAATAATTGTTTTGTGTGAATTGCATTTGTAATGTATTTTTGAATAATTTAATAGATCTGGACAAAATATTTTTTTGTCAGATTAACTGCTCGACCTCACCAATCGACTGGTTGTTGAATGACTAATGTGTTAATTTCATTTTTGACTTTAGTCGTAATGTTAATAAAATTATTTTAATTATTTTCATATAAAAAATATGTCTAATATGTAAGATTAAACAACATAAGAAACCTATACTGAAACCTTGAGCTCCTGAAATAATAGCATATAATGAATATACTGAAGTTTTAACTACTTTTTCTAGTTTTAGCTAATTTTTCTAATTCATCACATTTAGACAGTTTAGGATATTGCATTACATGTAGCGGCCTTTTGAGGAAACTGAATGTTCACAATGCAAGTTGCGCACTTTGACTAGCGTGCAACTTAAGTTTACCTGTTCAATCACTTTATTGTCTATGCAGATTTCTAATGTTAGTAAAGTTAGTAAAGTTCATTGCATGTGTGTTTACACAGCTCAAGCGGGGAAATCCCCAGCATACTTTGACTGGATTATTGGAATCAATTCTTTCTAGATTTTTCTTTAGAAAAAAAAGAGAAAAACAGGTATTAGTGCATTGATAATATCATGCAATATTGGATTTTTTTCTCATCGTATTTTTGTCAACAGTATGTTTTAATTAAAACCATTTGATTATCATCATGATGCGTCTTTTTCATCTCTTCTTTGTTATCATTGACAAAATCAAAAAACCCTTAGTCAATGAACATTTTCATCAGTCGTATCGTTGACGAGATTAACACTGACCTTCGTGACCCATCTCTAATCAGTACTCTGTAATTTTTAACAATAGTGCTTTAGGCCTGAGACATGCTCAACACAAATACATGAACACAAACGCTTCTGTTGTTGTGTTCTAAAATGAGCAAGAATGCAATTCGTAACGCAATGCAAGTATGCTTTGCATTCTCAGCATTGTCACAAAGAGTGCCATAGTCCAGCTTTTAGGTAAACTGACTTCTATGGTCGGTATTCTGTCAGTTTCAAGACAATCTACTTGAACGCATTAGTTAAACTGTTGGCATGTCTATATCTATTTACTTGAATAATAACACATCTGGTTTAATAGCACAGACATTTGAAGGTAACTCTATTGCCGCTTAAGTGATGGGAGTTTGTTACTGCCACAGTTAACACAAGAATGCACATTAAATGTGTACCACCGAACCTCACTTTTGCATTGAATTGGCCTAGCATTCGCTTCTGCATTTGTGTATTTGCATAGAGTTTGTATCTGGCCTTGGGGTTTGACACCTCATCTCAATTCCTCACCTTGTGTCTCCAGTTGAGCAGTATTTGTCAACTGTGTGTATTACCTACGATTTAAACAATAGGCACAACATGGCAGTGTTTGTGCTTTGTGTGTGCCTCAAAGCTAAGATATCCATGAGTAAAAACAAGTATGCACTTGTGTCTGTCAATGCACGGACCAGTCCTTGTTACTGTGTGTTTGCAGTTATGTCAGAAGGAATAGTCCAGGCTTTGTTCAACACTATATTTGGGGAGGGGGTGGGGGGGTGTTCTGTGGACAGAATATTAAATGTTTGACAGGTTGCAGTTCGAATCCATAACTGCAGTGCACACAAGCTTTGACGGAAAAAAATGCACAGCAGAGCAAAGGCAACTTTTGCTCAATCACAACTTACATTTTCCTGTGGAAATGTATAAATAATGTTTCTCTTTTTGTGTGTTCTCAGTTCACACTCCTTTTGGTGACTATATTTACAACAAAAAAAGTGAAAAGGAGTCTTGCAGAGGAAATAGACCCTAGATGTGCATGAAATCATAGTGACTGGTCAGAAGCTGCCCCCTTCCCCTCTGTTTGGACGTGGAGAGCTCCTCTGTTCTCCAGTGGGAGAGGCGGGGGTGCAGTAGTTAGTGGTTGGGTTACCTCTGTAGCCTACATTGGCCTTGAGGTCCCAGGTTCCACTTCTGATTTGGCTTGTGGGTTCAACAAAGTCATGTGAATGACCGTGACAAATCTTATGGATTTAGAAAAGAACAGCCAATTGGCAGGTGTGTCCTGTTCATTTACTGCCATCTCTTCAATTAGGAAATTGTGATAAAACACACAACACCGTTTATTTTGGATTAGACAGGAATTTCTTTAAATTTTGAGGCCTTAAGCATAACATATTTTGTTATGAGAGAAAATTCTTTAATTCTTAATGTATATAAATACTGTATGCGCTAAAATTCTGTCTGGTCAAACATGCATTATCCTCATGGCATGGGTTGCATTCCGTACAAAAACTTGAACAAAACATTGTTTCTAGGAAGCAGAAGTGTGTAATTTCTGTCAGAACTGCAAAAGTAGTGGCTATTTTCAAACAGGTTTTCATTGGACAGACAAGCAAATAGTCCCACCCAAAACTTCACACTATTGAATGAGGCAATGTTGCTGTGTTAGGCTGGTTAGGATGCTGAATGTTTTGATAGTGCCACAGAGCCACTGTGTTTACACTTTTCGGTTTAATCAACCTACATATAGTTTACTTACAGTTCTCTCTGCATATTACCCTTGGATAAGTGGATGTATTTTACCATTGAAAGCACATGACTTTGAATAATAGACTAATTGTGTGGTGGTGGCGTAGTGGACTAAAGCACTGAACTGGTAAGCAAAAGGTTGCTGGTTCGATCCCCACAGCCACCACCATTGTGTCCTTGAGCAAGACACTTAACTCCAGGTTGCTCCAGGGGGATTGTCCCTGAAATAAGGGCACTGTAAGTTGCTTTGGATAAAAGCGTCTGCCAAATGCATAAATGTAAATGTAAAATGAAAATGTTGCTGTTTATTTTCAGTTAGTAGTGGTTAACGTTATAATAAAGAGTGCTTTCCCCAGCAATCAGCTTGATGGACATTATTGCTCCCTGCAGGGAGTGGAGGTGTTGTCTTTCACAAAGATTCCTCACCAGCAGTGAAGTCAATGATTTATGCCCTTGATTAATTGCTTTTCTAATAAATCTCAGGTATGGCCCCTGCGGCTGGACTCAGTTTGGGGGGTAGAGTTTAGAAAGTGAGAATAAGCCCCCCCCCCCATATGAGACAGAGTTTTGCTGTTACACACATCTTCTTTCACAGATATCAATAAAAATGTATTGAAGGCATTGCTTTGACTTTATATCATTTGAACATTACAGACTTTTACAGAAGATGTTACTTAGTAGAACTAAGTATGTACAGATGAAATAGAAATTTTAGACAGTACAGATTATTTTTATGTTGTGGTCAATATCTGGTATGAGGGTAGATGTTTTAAATCAATACTTTTTTTGTTTTGCTTTGCTTTGCTTTTTGCTTTGTTTGTTTGTTTTTTAATCAATGTTTGTTTCTTTTTCTATTGTGTATTTTTGTTTTGGTTTTATTTTGTGTTTGGTTTGTTTTTCTGGTTTGCTTTTGTGTGTGTTTTTTTTTAATTTTTTACAAAGTACATTTGTTTTTGTTGTTTTTAAAAAATGCTTCATATGTTTTATTTTTATTATTTTTTTTGGTTTGGTCGGGTTTTGTTGTTTTATAACCAATGTTTTTTTTGCATTGTTTTTGGTTTGGTTGTTTTTTAAACAGTGTTTAATGTTTTTTTTCTTTCTTCGCCAGGTCTCTCTTGTAAAAGAGATTCAAATCTCAATGGACTAACCTGGTTAAATAAAGGTTAAATAAATATAAAAACGTTCATACTACAGCTCCAGTCTAAAATTCATGTAAAATCAGGCATCAAAAACATTTTCAATTAGAGACTAAACAAGGCATGGACAGGTATAGAAAATTTGGTCAATAGAAATAGCTACATCAAAACCTCAAAGTGCAGTTGAAAAAAAAAAATGCTTTTGAAATCTACTATAGTAAAATAAGCACTGATTTAATCTGCTTCCTATATCGCCCTTATCAGACTGATACCAATAATTGTGGTCACAAATATTGTACATCCCTAGCTTAAACCAAAACCTACCTTCATGCCCCTATTTTCCTCTTCATCCAGGATGGTTTGCATGTGACCCAGCTGTCCATCATTCCCATAGACTTCCATATTTTATTCCGACTTTAGTGTGCAATCACAAACCTCATCCATGTGTTTGTTTTTACACACTTTTTTAATTTCTTCTGATTTATAATATTGTGTATTTTCTCAAAACAGCCATTCATGCAATGTATGAAAGGTGCTATTCAAACGCAGTTATTGTTTTCTTAATCCTCTGTATTCTTCACTATGGTGATGTCAATGAGCCTTAGCGAGGCCAGGCTGTCTGTCAACATTACCTGCATTGCCATGTGAAAGATGAATAGTGCTGTGTTCATCATGCCATTCTTTTAAACAAAAATGTGGGAGTGGAAAATACAGACAGAATCACAGCACGCAGATTTAACTCCTTTCTGTTTGTCCTTTAAGCGGTCATAGCTCACTTCACTTATTCCTCCTTTCTGCATATAGACTGGTGTTGGATCAGTGCTCGCACCCTCAGAATTAACCACATCCTGTGTCTGCAGAAGAAAAACTGGATCTGGGTCACCTGGAAATAGTGGGGCAAAGAGCAGGGCTTGACAATAAGGGCCTTGCTTTCCTGGGCCGAACTAACACTTACCTAAATTCGATACAGTGGGTTGAAAATGTATGGACCAATCAGTTTTGCACCAAAATGTTTTTAGCTGCCATAGTTAAAGCTGTAAAAATTGAGCTATTGAGTTATAAACAAGAAATTGATTGTTGTATTTTTCTTTTTGGGGAAGTAAATGGCATTTAATAAAAATATACATTTATATATTTATAATATTATGTTAAAATACTAATATATATATATATATATATATATATATAATTATAATAATATAATAATATTTATATTTTTAATAATAAATAATTTGTTGTATTTTTGAGAAGTAAATGACATTTAATGCAATATAAGTTAATTTATAAATTTATATAAAATATAAAAATTCTAAATATTATATTTTTAATATTTTATATTTATTAAAAAAAATATTCAGAGCATGTGATTTATTATTTTTTTTTTTTTTTTTTTTTTTATTCTTCTTCTCTATCTTACATGGCCTTCAGCCTGTGCTATGACATCCTCCTTTGTCTGATAAGACTAGTGGAACTGACTGATTTATGGATGCAAGGAGAAAAAGATCCGCTCCACATGTATAGTTTTTGTTCAGTTGGCCTTTTAGCTTGTTTTTTCATCTACAGCATCTCATGATAAACCCCCTGCTATCATTACAGTGTTTGCCAGATGTATTGATATTCCTCTTTGGGGCCGTTCACACTGAAGCGTTGTTGCGTCTGTCTGTTTCTCAGTTGTTTAACCATGTAAACTTGTGCTGGCAAACGTCTTTGATCGTTGCGCAGCATCTTGCTGGTGTTTTTGTGTCTTGCGCTGGAGTGCTGTGTTTTTAAGATGCTGTGTCAAGCTAAAAGAGCTTTTAAAAATGTCTTAAGACACCTGTGTTTTGTTTCATTCATTGCGCTGTGTAGCTTTTTTTTTTACACATGTTTGGACTGAACAGCCCTTTACAAATTTCTGCAATACAGTAAATATGCCCGAAGTGCTTAATGTATAGATTTAAAATGTATTTTGTCGTTAATGTCAGCCTCAGCCCTAGGTGTGCAATCCATTTCCAACTTTATACTTTTTAAGTAACTTTTGATTAAAGTTTGAAAATCACCCTTTAAATTAAATTTGTTAGAATGTCCAGCTTTCAAAATGTATCTAACAGCAATGACGTCATTGTAATATTTGCACTTTTGAATTCTGATTGGTCTTACAAAGCGGCTTCGATGAAGCATTTATACTGCACCAAAACTTACCATCAACTTTAGCACTATTAAATCCTGATGGTGGAAAAGAGCTTTTTAGAGTGAATAAAGGACAGGCTGTGAGGTGAGAGGGCCTGTGGTGCGGTGGTGAGCACAGTCTTTAGACTTGCGGCCAACGGAGCCATCAAGGAAGTTGATCAGACGTGGAGATAATGACCAGCCAGAATCATTCTTTCATTCTCTTTTGCATCTTAACTCTCTGACAGCTTATATCCCAGTGTCTTCTGCATGAACCGTTCTGACTTCCTTAAGAGCACAGAATTCTCTAACTATCTGCAAACTATCCTTAGTCACCCAACAGAAGATAAGAAGGCTACCTCACTTCCTGAACTACTGCATTGAGCATGCTCCTAATATTCTGTTTTTAAAATGGATTGTTCAGAATCGGATGAGCCTTGTTTGAAGTTGTTGTAAAATACCAAAAAAGCAAGTTGCTATGCTGCTTGTCATTCTTATTCAGCCTATATTTATATGAGCTAATAAACATAATTATTTGAATGTAATAATATGATTTAATTGAAGTAATTTTTTGATGTATATATAACTTTTCTGATGTATATTTTGCCATATGTGCTAAATGTTAGCTCCTATTTCTAGTTTCAGTATTATTTGTACTTACAGTTGAAGTCAGAAGTTTACATACACTTAAGTTGAAGTCATTAAAACTAATTTTTTAACCAATCCACAGATTTCATATTAGCAAACGATAGTTTTGGCAAGTCATTTAGGACATCTAATTTGTGCATGACACAAGTCATTTCAAACAATTGTTTACAGACAGATTGTTTCACTTTTAATTGACTATATCACAATTCCAGTGGGTCAGAATTTACATACACTAAGTTAACTGTGCCTTCAAGCAGCTTGGAAAATTCCAGAAAATTATGTCAAGCAAACAATTAGCCAATTAGCTTCTTATTGGAGGTGTACCTGTGGATGTATTTTAAGGCCTACTTTCAAACTCAGTGCCTCTTTGCTTGACATCATGGGAAAATCAAAAGAAATCAGCCAAGACCTCAGAAAAAAATTGTGGAACTCCACAAGTCTGGATCATCCTTGGGAGCAATTTCCAAATGCCTGAATGTACCGCATTCATCTGTACAATCAATAGTATGCAAGTACAAACACCATTGAACCATACAGCCATCATACTGCAGGAAGGAGATGCATTCTGTCTCCTAGAGATGAACGTTGTTTGGAGCGAAAAGTGCAAATCAATCCCAGAACAACAGCAAAGGAGCTTGTGAAGATGCTGGAGGACACAGGTAGACAAGTATCTATATCCACATTAAAACGAGTCCTATATCGACATAACCTGAAAGAAGCCACTGCTCTAAATCTGCCATAAAAAAAGCCAGACTACAGTTTGCAAGTGCACATGGGGACAAAGATCTTACTTTTTGGAGAAATGTCCTCTGGTCTGATGAAACAAGAATTGGACTGTTTGGCCATAATGACCATCGTCATGTTTGGAGGAAAAAGGATGAGGCTTGCAAACCAAAGAACACCATCCCAACCGTGAAGCATGGGGGTGCCAGCATCATGTTGTGGGGGTGCTTTGCTGCAGGAGGGACTGGTGCACTTCACAAAATAGATGGCATCATGAGAAAGGAAAATTATGTGGATATATTGAAGCAACATCTCAACACATCAGCCAGAAAGTTAAAGCTTGGTCACAAATGGGTCTTCCAGATGGACAATGACCACCAGCATTCCTCCAAAGTTGTGGCAAAATGGCTTAAGGACCACAAAGTCTAGGTATTGGAGTGGCCATCACAAAGCCCTGACCTCAGTCCGATAGAAAATTTGTGGGCAGAACTGAACAAGCGTGTGCGAGCAAGGAGGCTTACAAAACTGACTCAGTTACACCAGTTTTGTCTGGAGGAATGGGCCAAAATTCCAGCAACTTATTGTGAGAAGCTTGTGGAAGGCTACCGAAAACGTTTGACCCAAGTTAAACAGTTTAAAGGCAATGCTACCAAATACTAACAAAGTGTATGTAAACTTCCACTTCCCACTGGGAATGTGATAAAAAAATAAAAGCTGAAATAAATCATTCTCTTTACTATTATTCTGACATTTCACATTCTTAAAATAAAGTAGTGAACCTAACTGACCTAAGACTGTTACAAGAGAATGTTTCTATGATTAAATATCAGTTTAAAGTATATAAAACCTCAGGCTGGAGGTGAAGTTAAAAGCCAATCATGTCACCGTGGTCACTTGTGGAAACCGCCTCTCACCGTCTCAAGACATAGAGGTTGCCAAGTTGCAAAAAGAATTTGCAGACGTGTTCTTGCCTCTGCTTGGGCGCACAAACCTCATAGAGCACCACATCGAGACTACACCCGGGGTGGTGATACGCAGTCGTCCCTGCCGACTTCCCGAGCACAAGAATAAAGTGGTTTGGGAAGAATTAGATGCAATTCTCGATATGGGAGTAATAGAAGAATCTCACAGTGATTGGTCCAGCCCGGTCGTTCTAGTCCCTAAGATCGACGGGTCAGTATGGTTCTGTGTGGATTATAGAAAAGTCAATGCGATGTCTAAATTTGATGCATACCCAATGCCTCATTGATGAGTTGCTCGATCAGTTGGGCACAGCTCGATTTTACTCAACACTGGATTTAACGAAGGGATATTGGCAGATCCCCTTAACACCAATGTCCCGTGAATAAATGGCTTTCTCCACATCGTTTGGGTTACACCAGTTTGTGACACTTCCATTCGGTTTGTTCAGGGCCCCGACTATGTTTCAGCGGCACATGGACAGAATCCTCAGACCACACTTTGCGTACGCCGACAACATCTGAGAGCTGTCCTGAGATTGCTGAGATGAGCGGGACTTACGGCGAACCCAAAGTGCGCAATTGGACGGGTGGAGGTACGGTATCTGGGCTTCCACTTGGGTCATGGACAGGTGTGTCGCCAAATTGATAAAACTGCAGCGATTGCGGCCTGCCCGAGACCCAAGACTAAAATGGAGGTGAGACAGTTCCTGGGGCTGGCTGGCTATTATAGAAGGTTTGTGCCTAATTATTCGGCCGCCACCAGCCCGCTGACTGATCTCACTAAAAAGGGAGCACCAGATCCGAATGCTTTAAACAGGGGGTTGGAGGCAGTGCTCTTGCAGGTGGTGGAGGGGGAGGAACGGCCGGTGCTGTACATTAGTCACAAGCTCTCTCTGAGGAAGACTAAGTACAGCACCATTGAGAAAGTGTGTCTTGCCATCAAGTGGGCCATCCTCACTCTCTGGTACTACCTGTTGGGGCGTGCCTTCACCCTCTGTTCAGATCACGCCCCACTCTAATGGCTCCAACACATGAAAGATGCCAATGCGTGGATCATCCGGTGGTATCTGGCTCTTCATCCGTTTAAGTTCGAGGTGGTTCACAGGCCGCGGGCACTGCAGTTTTGAAGTTTAACGTACCTGAGTCTCACTTCCTCCTTCCCACAACAACAAACTTGTCACAACATGCTTTACAGAAGATTTGTGTAATATTTTAATTTTTCCTGAATGTCCACCACAGTTTCATTTCCAGCACATCTTGTGTTTAATAGAATTCTTTAGTGGAAATGACACAGATTGAAATGACATTTTTAACGTGTTTGATATTGAAATAATTAATGTTTATTTCACTCTGTTTAGATTATCATAGTTTTAAACATGTAATAATTTCTGTTTTTATAATGGATTATCATAGTTTAATATTGTAAGTCTGTGTCTGCGACAAGGCAAAAACAGTAAAATCTGTGTTTTAAAACACATTTGAAAAATACCAAGGCCTGGTGAAACGTTTCCAAGCCAGTTTTAATGAGACCTTCATATAACAAAAAGAAAAAAGTTGGAATTTGTTTGTTTCATTGTTTTAATAATAATCAAACACTGGGAAATAAAATTGCCTGAAATTAAACAAACACTCATAGATGTAGATGTATTAGAAGAGTCTACAAACTTCATCAAACATTTATAAAAAAATATATATTTTCATTATATGAACCTAATCAAGTGTCATTAGTGATGTTTGCTAAGGCAGTCAACACTACTGCTATTGCTAATATTCATTTACCCCGTGAAATCAAAATTAGAGTTTTGCTGCTTTTAGTCCATATCGATTAGCTTTAAGGTCATCTACTGTATATCCTAGTGTACCTCTAAATATTGACAAAATTCATCTTCAGAAGATATAAGCATTTAAAATCTGCCATCTCTCTTCTGGCCAAACAGACCCAGAAAAACGTATGACTCACAACTTACTGCATTAATTTTGTCCAATCAAATGCTTTCTAGAACAAGAACGCACCTTCCCCTACATCTGATTAGCGCACGTGGCTGTGTTCTAACTGGTGCTGATCATGTCTTCCCTGGGAACTTCGAAGGGAGCACAGTCCATGCTGTAGCGTTGTTCCAAATAGATTTTCCAATACGAATCACATAAAAATTGAGTTATCACCTTCCAGCCCTCTAAAGCACTCACAGTGGAGGGTAATTGTCTTAGAAGGGAATAGGGCATAGGGATGAGCATTGTTGAATGCGAGGAAACTCGCTGGAGTTTATTCATATATTTAATGCAGCCAATTTTCAGGATGTACAGCACACGTAAGTGTTCTTTATTCTTTATGTTTAGTGTATCGTGATTCAAAACATGGATCTATTGTGATGTTTTACTTGCTTGTTTCTCATTCATTTGCATTGATAAGCACAACGGCTCTAGCCTTGTCATAAGCAAAGACCGCAATGCACTGTGTTTGTTTGTGGGCTGGTTATGTAGAAACAGATCAGTTAGATCATCTTTCGGTCCTCAAGTCAGTGAGAAAAGTGGTCAGACTTCCGCAGTTTGATTAGATCTCTTCCCCGGCCTTTGCGCAGGCAAGCGCCACTCAAATTTTCTTCCGAAAATGTAAAAATCAAGTTAAGACTGTTCTTTTACAATTACATGTTTTTGTTCAATTCATTACAGCTTTCTTATACTAAGCACAGTCTTTTTACCCTCATTTGTACTCATGCACATGTCTGTCTACAGGCCAAATACCAAAAACACTCTTTCAATGCTCAGTCAAGCCGTCCGACGCAGTGGCCCTCGCTTGCTTGTCATCAAACTGCATTAAATAAGTCACCTCACCCTTTAGGGCTCTCTGTGTTGCCCGCTCTTGAAAGAGTGATGAATGCAGTGTGTGAAAACCTTTACCTTATATCGGCGGCCCCTCCCTGCCTTTCCCCCACAAAATGCCTTTTATTGAGAACACGTTCCACAGACTCCCTCTTTCCCATGCTGTCTGCATTGTAAAAACAAGACACATAGTTTCCACTGCGGGATAATGACAGATAAATCCTGTTGGTAATAGTTTAACTTTCACAAGACTGCTTCTCCTTTGACCAAACACTGAAGTAAACCCACATAATCTGTGCGGGTACATGTCCGTGCGTGCAGCGTGTCAATGCACTGTTGTCTTCACCAGAAATGGCTTGACTGTTTAAAGAAACACAGATATCTTCGCTGAGGCGTTTGATTGTTTACATGCCGCTCACGCTGGTGTGTGTATATTTGTTTGGCTCTGTGTGACCGACAACAGCCCCTTAGAAGGCTAAGGAGCCTATCTGCTTGTCCCTTCCTTTCCTTTTGTTAGTTTCTCCACACTCACCTGAGTAGACTTCATAATTTATGTGACGAGAATGAAAACGAGGCTGTGAGGAATTGATGCACAGTCAGTTCAAGGGGTGTACAAAACATCTTATTTTCAAAATTGCCTAGTCAGAGGGTTGCCTGAATGACTAGTCAACTAAACGGTTTTAAGGAAGACTTGTATTATTATGTTTTCAGGTTCACCCAACCCCGGTAGGCCTGTCGCGATTATTAAATAACCGTCTGATCGCGGTTATTTGAGACAATCGTGATTATTGGGCATTCTTATTCCAATCAATTGGAATTTTTAGTGAATATACTGTATAAATGCTTTGAACGGCGTGTTAGTGTCATTCATTTGAACTCCGAGCCCGAGCGTCACTGAGCCGCACCGCGGAAGTCAACCAGCTCCTGTCCTGAAGAGCGTGTGATGTGCACGCTGCCAGCAGAGGCTCGCGTCAAACTCCCGGGAAAATATAAACGAACAAGTAAACTGTGAAAGTGAACGCAAAGCGCTCCGGTTAATTTTCAATGATCGTGTAATGGCAAATGTTCCTGGTTCATACACGCAGTGACGCAGAGGAGGTGCACGCTTGCTCTATTTCTGAGTGATGAAATGATGAAACGAAATCTCAAAGGTTTTGCTTCATGACAAATAAGGGCTTGTGGGTTTAATCAGAGCATTAAAATAATGTGTGAAAGTGAAGAAATTAGGACAGGAATATCTTACTCTTGCATGATATAATAAAATATTATATAAATTTAATAAAATATACAGGTATATATAAAAAAATATATATATATTTTTTTTTAATAAAAATATGTAATGTAAACTATGAGTTAAAAAAATAGTGTAAATATAAATGGACCAAAACTAAAACTGACCAAAAAGAGAGACATATTTTAAGTATTTAGAAATATTTTGAAATTTAAAACATTATTTTTCATGTCATGCATACGTATTTAAAGCCTTAAAAGGAAATCACATATCCCTGTTTTATTATTTGATTGATATATTTCAAGTTAAATGTGTAAAAATGACAACGTGTATGAAGCATACATGCAGAAAAAAGCAGACCTTAGAAATTAATTTATTTATATGACAATAAATCGTGAAAGCCCTTTAAGGGACAATTAATCATTATAGCCCTAAAACAGAACAGCCCTTAATCGACATAATCGCAATTATTTGTTTGACAATTAATCATCAGCCAAATTTCATAATCGTGACAGCCCTACAGATCAGATTTGTTTTTTAGGGAGCGTTCACATAGGACACATTCGTGCATTGAAAACCAGCTGGACGGAGCGCATAGGAGTGGAGTGGAGCAGGACAAATAGTTGAGACGCTTAAGGGGATAGTTCACCCAAAAATGAAAATTCTCTCATCATTTCCTCACCCTTATGCCATCCCAGATGTGTATGACTTTCTTTCTTCAGCAGAACACATTTGAAGAGAAATAGAAAAATATCTTAGCTCAGTAGATCCTTAAAATGCAAGTGGATGGTGATCCGACCTTTGAAGCTCCAAAAATCACAGACAGTCACCATAAATGTCATCCATACGACTCCAGCAGTTAAATCAATGTCTAAACCAACACAATCGCTTCTGGTGTGAAAAAGATCAATATTTAAGTACTTTTTAACTATAAAGCATCACTTCCGGTCAGCAGCGGTATGTCCGCGTGACGTAATTGCGTTGGCATGTGAGACGCGCAAGAACTGACGTGCGACACACCCAAAAGAGCAGCACTGTTTACAGCTAAGTAACAACTGTTCTTTTTGGAGCTTCAAAAGTCAGACGACCATTTTTCTAATTTTCTTCAAATGTGTTCTGCTAAAGAAATAGTCAATACACCTCTGGAATTTCACGAGGTTGAGTAAGCAATGAGAGAATTTTCATTTTTGAGTGAACTAACCCTTTAAAACTCTGTCATGAACAATTGCTAACCCTTTTGAAACAAATTTAGCAATTTTCTAAGTAAGTATTTGGCCTACATATTTTTTATTTGACCAGTAATATTTCATGTTTACTGATTTGAAAAATCAATTTGTTTGTTCTTTAAATGAAAAAATTCATGTTGAGAAAACTACTAATTTCTTGTTTAGCAAACTATCAATTCGCAATACGAGAACTTTCATTTCTCTGTCACCATTTCAATCTTATATATACTGGTGGCCAAAAGTTTGGAATAATGTACAGCGTCTTATGGAAAGAAATTGGTAATTTTATTCACCAAAGTGGCATTCAACTGATCACAATGTATAGTCAGGACATTAATAACATGAAAAATTACTTAAACTACTTCAAAGAGTTCTCATCAAAAAATCCTCCACGTGCAGCAATGACAGCTTTGCAGATCCTTGTTATTCTAGCTGTCAGTTTGTCCAGATACTCAGGTGACATTTCACCCCACGCTTCCTGTAGCACTTGCCATAGATGTTGTTGGGCACTTCTCACGCACCTTACAGTCTAGCTGATCCCACAAAAGCTCAATGGGGTTAAGATCCATAACACTCTTTTCCAATTATCTGTTGTCCAATGTCTGTGTTTCTTTGCCCACTCCAACCTTTTCTTTTTGTTTTTCTGTCTCAAAAGTGGCTTTTTCTTTGCAATTCTTTCCATAAGGCCTGCACCCCTGAGTCTTCTCTTTACTGTTGTACATGAAACTGGTGTTGAGCGGGTAGAATTCAATGAAGCTGTCAGCTGAGGACATGTGAGGCGTCTATTTCTCAAACTAGAGACTCTGATGTACTTATCCTCTTGTTTAGTTGTACATCTGGCCTTCCTCTTTCTGTCCTTGTTAGAGCCAGTTGTCCTTTGTCTTTGAAGACTGTAGTGTACACCTTTGTATGAAATCTTCAGTTTTTTGGCAATTTCAATCATTGTATAGCCTTCATTCCTCAAAACAATGATTGACTGAAGAGTTTCTAGAGAAATCTGTTTCTTTTTTGCCATTTTTGACCTAATATTGACCTTAAGACATGCCAGTCTATTGCATACTGTGGCAACTCAAAAACAAACACAAAGACAATGATAAGCTTCATTTAACAAACCAAATATCTTTCAGCTGTGTTTGTTATAATGGCAAGTGATTTTCTTGTACCAAATGATCAATTTAGCATGATTACTCAAGGATAAGGTGTTGGAGTGATGTCTGCTGGAAATGTGGCCTGTCTAGATTTGATAAAAAATGATTTTTTTTAAATAGTGATGGTGCTGTTTTTTTACATCAGTAATGTCCTGACTATACTTTGTGATCATTCGAATGCCACTTTGGTGAATTAAAGTACCAGTATCCTTCCGAAACAGCTAAATCTGTACATTATTCCAAACTTTTTGCTGCCAGTGTATAGTTTTGAATTACTTTTACATGGTTAACTGCACTCTTTGCCTCTGAAGGAAGATATGTCAAGGCAAGATAATACATACAGTTGTTTTTACATAGACACACAATAGACCCTCAACCTCAATAATGGTGAAAATCAACAAACCTCATTAAATTAAAAGATGAGGTCTTAACATCACCACATAACAATGACTAACAGTGGCAACACCAACAACAACAAAACTATAAAAGTGTAAATATTTCAATATTAAATTGGTCGTTGGGACAACATTTGGGGGAATATTGCTGGTTTAATATGTATTTTTATGTAGATGCAAAGTATTTCAGATGTCTTAGTATCTGTGACTCAAAAAACCCCATAAGCTTGATAAAATGTAATAAACATTTTTTACAGTGCAGTGGCTTAATAAAATCACTTTAAAGGAGGAGAAAAAATGCATTATCAATGTCAATGCTTGGGTCTCTGAGGGTTTAAAAAAATTGAAAACTAGTTGACCCTTACTAACAAGCTAGTTGCTGAAGTACTGGTGAATTGGTTGACCACCGTGAACCATTGGCAATAAGTTTTACTGCCTTTAGGTCTAGGTCATATTTAATTTTCACAACCTGTGTTTTGTGCAATTTTTGTCATGCACTGGAATTTAATTGGATGGATTTTCAATGTTTCAACAATTGACACAACAGGAACACAGCAGTACAACCTTTTTTTTTTTTAAACGATACCTCACAATCTATCCCTCACTTTCATTCATGTGAAATTAATTATGGTGTCTACCCTGATTAAAGTCCATTATACCTCTTGCATTAGTTTTTCCTCTCTGGCTTCCGCAAACATTCGCCATAAGACGTTACAAAGCATTGACCAAGCTCTTCCCTGTTCTTGTTTTCTCATGCACAGGGCCAGTACCGGCCATCAGACCTCCTGTGCCCTGAAACATATGTTTGGATGCCCATCGAGAGGTGTATCCCTCGCCTTGAAATCTCTGCCTACTCCCGTCTTAATGAAGACGCCAAAGCAGGTAAGCCTTCAATGGGATCTGTTACAAAACAACCCCATTACAAGGGTGAAACTCACAAAACATGAGACAGGTAGAACAGTGTCAGCAGCTCCAGTGGCACGTTGAACGTTCTCAGCTGGCGAAGGAAGTACAACCTCTTCTGAGCCTTCTTCACAGTGGAGTCTATGTGGGTGTCCCACTTCAGGTCCTGAGAGTTGGTAGAGCCCAGGAACCTGAATGGCTCCACTGCTGCCACAGTGCTGTTCAGGATAGTGGGGGTGGGGTGGGGGATTTCTCCTGAAGTCCACTATCATCTCCTCTGTTTTGAGCGCGTTTAGCTCAAGGTTGTTTTGACCGCACCAGACAGCCAGCTGATCAACCTCCCATCTGTATGGAGACTTGTCACTGTCGCAGATGAGGCCGATGACCGTGGATAACAGTTGCATTACGGTATTGACAGTTGGGGGTGAAAATATGCTTAATTGTCATTAAAATAATATCACAATGCAAAAAAACAACTCTTTATCTAAATAGTCCTAAAACACACTTTATGTTCTTTAAGCAAAACATATTTTCTTATATCTTTTGTTTTGGAATGAAATATGAGTTGAATATATATATATATTTTTTTTTACAGGTTTTGTAAGATTCACCCACTAATATATTTTTTCAAGATTCACCCACTAAGTCGCCTATTTTATAGCACATTTCCAAAAATTTCTTTTTGATCAAGTTGTAAAAACAGAATTAAATATGTTGGCAATTCTTCCTGTTTCCAAATTCTAGCTGAAAGGACCTCCCCTCAAGGTTTTTGTTCCAGCCAATTTTTTTACCAAACACACCTGACTCGGCTTATCAAATACAGTCTGTTTAGTGTTGAAAATCAGGTTATTAGTCTCGGGTCAGAACCCAAAACAATTCTGATGGAAGTCCATCTCCACAAGTGGAATTTGGAACTACTCCATAAGACCACATCATGACAATTTACTATCAAAACTCATTAATCAGTTTGGTGGAATTGGTTCGGGTCAACTGTTTTGTTCATTGTAAAATCAATATGTAACGGCAGTTCCCATGACTGTAATTGCACAATATGCGTCAGTGCACATATGTCAGTTTAAAGGGATAGTTCACCCAAAAATAAAAATTCTGTCATTATTTACTCACCCTCATGTTGTTCCTCACCCGTATAAACACTTCTTTCTCCATTGGAACACAAAAGCAGCCCCAATCATATTTCTCTTGTGACTGAAGCTATGGAAGACAGAAAGTCATAAGGGTTTGGAAGTAAATAATGACAGGATTTTCATTTTTGGGTGAACTTTCCCTTTAATAACGGTAGCCATTCTGCAAACTTCCCTTCTTGGATGCCATTACATTAGAGCTCAATTTGTAAGCCTTCAACTATGTTTATAGAGTTCTATTAACAAGAGGAGGAGTGGTTTGGTCCATGAAACATGTGTTGAAATAACAGGAATGGATCCAGGCATGGAGAGCATCCAGGATTCTGTACCGGTAGTCAAGCGGGGTCAATAGTGTGGTCAGAGCCCAGAACTGTGAGGCTGATGACGATGATAATAATAATAATAATTTCAGTACCGACAAGCAGACGCCATGCCTGGGCCAAAGAGGGAGGGTGAGACGCTGATGAGAAAAAGAGTGCTTGTGCTCTTCTTTTCTCTGTTATGCTTTTTTTGTTTTCTCAAGAGCTCTTTGGCCAACTTCTGTATACACTGCCAGTCAAAAGTTTGGACACACCTACTCATTCTTTATTATTATTGGATTCCACACATAAGAATAATAGTTAAGTCTTTAAAACTAAGAATAACACAAATAGATATATGGAAATTCTCTCGTGACCAAAAAATGTTAAACCAGTCAAAACTATCTTATATTTGAGATTTAAGTAGTCACTCTTTGTCTAGAATTTTTGTTTCATAAAGAAAATTATATACAGGCACTATTCTACACTATTCTATGCTATTCTTTTTATTTACTAAATAATTTGAAGCATTTAAGCATAAGCATTTAGATCAAAAAGTTAAGAACATAAGAAAAATAAATGCAGTCAAGTATGTCCAAACTTTTGACTATTAGTGTATGTAGCTATCCATTTTGTTTTTTAAGGGTCTGTTTACACAGTGTGAAATATATTATATTTTGCATAAAGACAATTTATTTTATTAAGACCATTAAGCCATCTTTTTTAGAGTTGCCACTTTATAAGCATATCTGCCCAAAACTGTCATGACCAAAATGCATCCTGTCATTTCATAAAATACTATTCATAATTATTTATAAATATATAAGTAAAACTAATATTATTAATATTAATCTCATTAAAATAATTGTAAAAACAATATATATATATATATATTAAATACTTTGCAATTTTGTTTGTTATTGAAATTGTAAATACTTCACAATTAAAAAAATATATCAATATTTTTTCACATTTCACCTTTTTGTTGCCATTATGGTAATAACAGTTGGTGGTGCAAATGTGCTTAATCGACATGAAAATATCACGTTGCAAAAAAAATAATTAAATAGTCCTAAAAAAAAGGCTTTATATTCTTATAAAGAATAATTCTATATATATATATATTATATCTTTACACTCATTTACATCTTTACACCAATGGATCATCCTGATCTTGATCGATTGGATTGCTATCTGATTGGGAATGCACATTACACTTAAATGTGTCTCCACAAAACAGATATAAATACAATTGACTATTCTCGTGCAATATGCAAATCTAACGTAGGTCATTTCCGTGATGATAATAAAAACGGGTAGTGACATTTTACCGCACTTTTTGTAGCTCATGAAAACTAAACCCAGTTGGCGAACACTTTCCAAGTACACTAAAAGGGGAAAGTTTAATTTTCTGCAAGTTACTTGTACAGGGGTGTTCAAAAATGTGAATGATAGTGCAATGGTGTAGTGGTTAGCAGATGCAATATCGAATTTGGTTTGTGCCATTTTCCTGTGCCACTTTCCCCATCGATGATTTCATGTTGACTTTAAGATCTGAGGTATAGAGTAGGGTCAGTCTATGTCAATATTTAGGACCTAAAACTACCTACATGCATATCGACTTACTTCCTTTCCACTTTTCAAGATTTTAAGTATTCATCATCGTCAAATGAGTATCTGAAAATTAGCAAAGTATTGTATGATCCCCTTGTGTTTAGAAATACCACCCATATTTAGAAATGTTTAACTTTTTTCCAAGTTTAAGCTGCCAGTAATGAAAATATTTGCACCCTGAGGGGACTTTGAACCATTTGGACTTGAAGAGAACAAGTTTGTTCATGTATCTACCAATTTGTATGAGGCCAGCTGTCATAATTCTTGAGATATCATACCCTAAACATGATGTAGTAGGCTGAAAAAATATGAAAATGTTAGAATCTTCAATAATTTTTTTTTTTACTTATCTTAGTATTTAGGTCACCTTTTAACGAAATATTTTGGACTAATTTGATTGCTTATGATTTGATTATGCATTTTGATTATTATTACAAATAACATAATAGTACTGTACTCCATTTAACAAATGTTACCATGTTAAATCCATTCTGCAGAATTCTGCAGTTTTCCCAAAATGAGTGCAGAAAATGCATAAGAAATCAGTCTGGGCTTGAGCATAATAAACAGGTGTTAATTTCAAAGTCTACCCTGCCAACAGCGCTGCAGATAGTTGGGGCGGTACGCTCCTATGCTGCAAAATACTTATGTAATCTGAGAGGTTCACAGAGTCTTCTTTGTTTATATTACACACTGAAATCAGGATGAGCCACTCTCACCCACAGCAGAGGTGCAGAGGTGTTTGTTTGTGCTGTAGGAGTTAAGATGTTGTCTCCGCACAAAGATCTCTGTCTGTCACTGTATAAAAACAGGACTTATAGAGAGACATTTCTGTTTTACAACATAGTGAGTTCATATTTGGAGCCACTGTCATGCTGAGAGATAAAGGTAGGGTAGAGGGAGCATTGATTTTGGGATGCCCCAGACACGTCCACTCTGGACGGTTAACAATGCTGTCATTATCCCCTCTTGTCTCAATGCCATGATCTTTATCCTACTGTACCCTCATACCTGTTTCATGTCAGACTGTCTCCCTAAATGTATCGTTGAAGGAATAGTTCTTTTTTACTTTACTTTTCAAACCTGTATGCTGTAACCCTGTAATCTGGTAGATACTGTAATGCTGGTAAATCCCTTATTTTATCTCACTAAAATCATGTCAACATTTATAATGTTTACATCTTGGGGCTATACTTTTGAAACAGGTATTTTTAATGGATTTTGCAGATTGGCCCCATTCACTTCCATTGTAAGTGCCTTACTGTAACCTTTTTTTATTTTTAATAAACAAGGGACAAGTCAAAATAATTTTGGGGGATAATCAACATTATGCCACAAATGCTGACACTTGTATTGAACCTGGAACATTCCTTTAAAATCGATCTTTCCATACAATGACAGTTTGACTGTTGCACCACACCCAGCTGTTTTTTTAGCATCTTGCGGAGAAGCGCCGCATATTTTAGATGCCATGTCAGTTAAAAAAAAGAATGTCAATTTTTCCAAAATCCCTAAACCAAGACCAAAATGATCAATTGTAACGCCTCCTAGAGCTTTCAAGCTACATCCACCAAACTCAGCACAGACCTTCAGACTGTTCTGACTAGAGGTCGACCGATAGTGGATTTTGCCGATACCGATAACTAAGGTGGTGGGAAAGGCCGATAACTGATTAATCGGCCAATATTTAAAAAAAAATAGATTTATAGAATGTCAAGAAAATGTCTTATTCTTTCCTTACTATGACGGGCACAAAGTGTCCTAAATTAATAAAATCCTAGATGCAGTTTTTTGTTTAACCAAAATCCGAAAAATTAACCAGAAAAAATTACGATTTGGTGCATAATGCGGGACTTTTAAGTATGAACAAGCCTGAAACACACCGGGGACTCTTAATTTTGAAATGACGCAATTATGAAAAAACTATCGCCAGCTGTCGACATAGATTTTTTGCAGATAACAATTGTTCCAAAAAGCAACTTTTGGCACGATTAATCGGTAAAACCAACAAGGCTTCGCATACATTTTGCACTGGTTTTGATCTGTAAGTGCAGAGCATGGGAGGCCCCTGGTCTTGTTTGACCTACCTCTGTGCTGACTGGCAACCAGACGAAGGCCATCATTTCCCTCAGTGTTTTTAAATCATTCTGTGGTGCCTCCAGTCCTACATGACCTGTTGTTCTTGGCCAGACAGACCAACCAACTATTTCGAGCCTGTTTCTCAGCTGAACTCAAGGCCAGCGGTCTGACTCTTGGTCACAAGGCCGATGTTTGGATTCCATTGAAGCCACACTGGAGCCACGTTACGAACCTAATGTATCAATGGCTCTCTTGGCTGCATTATGAACTCCACGCCATGTTTCGAAGACAATGATGACTGTTGCATTTTAAGGATTACAGAGGTTATTTTGAATTTTTAAATTGTTCTGAGGTTCCTAAGGAATAGCTCACCAAAAAGGAGAATTCTGTCATCATTTGCTTAGCCTCTTTTTTTCTGTTGAATAAAAGCATATTGTGACCAGGGGCTGTCAAGCTCCAAAAAGATCATACATTGTGTGAAGAACCGAAATTTACGTTATTCACTGAAAATGTTGCGCATTAGAAGGCACCGAATTAAAATGATAACATATTTAAAATTTTTGGGTCAGCTGTTCCTTTAAAGGCTTGGGATTTTTTTTTTTTCTTTTTTGGTGTTTTATGGCTGCCAAAGCTGATGCATTGGCTGATATCAATAAATGTTTGACTGACTGATATCTGAAAATATTTTTAACTTCATTAATTTTCTCCATTTTTGTGTTTAATAAAGGCAGATTATAAAGGTTTACAAATTAGATGTTTTTACTCCGTATCAAAAAGTAAATTTAAGATCTTTTTATTTTTATTTTTTAGTTCATTTTTAATTTATGAAAATGAATTTTTGTGCAGTTGAAGTTTTTTTCCAACTATGTTCATTTATTTTATTTCAGTTAACAGAAATGTTTTCATGAACAATAATAGCAATGTTGCACAGTGTCATTTTTGCAAGTAGAGAAATTGGATCCATTTGTTCTGACAATGTAATGAAGATCAGACATAGTAATAGAGTAATGATGAAATCATATCCTGAAATCATTAAATGTTGTAATTGTGCATATTGACAGCACAATACAGTGTTTGCAGCCTGAAAGTGATGAGATAAAAAGACAAGGCACCACAAAATCATAAAAAGACCATAAATAAACAACAGATTTTTTATATTGTGTTGTTTTTACTGGCTTACACTGTGACCAATGTTAACTTATACTGTATATAAACTACATTTTACTCGTTACTGTTACTGAATTAACATCTGACTCACTTTCTGTGCTTTAAACGACAATGTGTAGTTAAAGATTCACAAAAGAGTTTTGTTGTAATAGATATTTTATTTAAAACAAATAGTATTGTTTAGTATGAGGCACAAACAGAGTTCTGTAGGAAACACAAAATACGCATGTAAAAGGTAAATTATATTCATCAGTATTAGTTTACTGCATATGTAGTTGTGCCAGACCTCCACATCTTTCTCTTTAAGAAGCATGGCGGGGTGTCAGAAACCTCTTTCTTCAGCCCTGACCCTCTCATTCCAGAGTGAAAGTCCTATTTATCAACTATGACCTCTGACCAGGGACAGATCTGGCCCCGGTGCGGCTGATTAAGAAAGCATGATGCCGTTTGAAGGGAGTGTTAATCGAGTCAAAGGATGGATGGAGAGAGGAGTGTGTTTATATATAGAGCGGATGTTTGGATTGTCTGACAGAAAGAGAGCCTGACTCTCGTTATAGCTCTGTACAGTGTTATTGCCGTGCTTAATTGAGCCGCTAAAAGCTTTCGTTCGGCACTGTTTATTGCTGTTGTTTGATATTTTGACGTTTTGATTCCATTTTTTACTCTCCTGTTATTAGTCACAGTTTCAGATATATTCTTTGTTGAATGTGTCATATACACCAGGGTTTCATTCAGAATTCTCATAATTGGTCCTAACTATTTAAAGGTGCAATATGTAACAATTTTCATGTAATATTCCCCTTTTTTTTTTGCCTGAAGCTGTGTCTCGTTTCAAAGGCTGCGTGATAGGTAGGACGTGTCCTTTGAAGGCTGCAGTATACCGAGCGTCCTCCTTTAAACAAGCCTCATTTAAAGGAGACGGCCTTCGTAGGACAAACGGAAACCGAAGGTAACATGGTTGCTATGACAGCACGCCACTCTTTAACAAGCACGAGCGCTTTGAGTGTGAAAGGAACAAAGTCCCTCTGGAAGGGAATGTATGAGGTACATTTTAGGAGAGTTCTAATGATGTAAAGAGAAAAGAAAATAGATTTTACAGGTGTACTTATTGTCTAATACTTTATTTTAATTATATATTAATATATTAAAACTTTTATATACTCTGCACCCATCTACTGAGGTACTTCAACTTGGGAATTAACATTCCTTGCGTTTGAACATCATATTTACGGGCAAATTGGCGTTATTTTTTGATGCTCGCTCTCGTCGCTATGGAGTGTGAGCATGAGCAACAGGTAGCTGGCTGCAGTTCACTTAACAGCCACAGGTGTCATTAATAACAAGGGTTTCTGAATCTTACATACTGCACCTTTAACAAAACTTCACTATTTTTGACATATTTTAATGCTTTCTAAATTCCATTTAATACAACAAAACTCGATTGTGAATTGGTTTAAATACTCTTACTTTTTTACTTTTTTTCTTTTTAAGTTCTCAATCTTTAAATACACTGTTATATATACTGTACATCAAGTTGGTGAGTTAGATGTTTATTTAGTAAGTGGATGGTCACTGCAGAGCTCTTTTGTCACAGTTTGTTTGCCGTGACTCTCTGATTGGTGGATCTTTTCTCATGGGTAGTGTAGTTCTTCACCAAGAATTCAGCATTAAACATGATTTATTAAAAATGATATTGAAGTAATGTGGACTGATGTCTTCAACAGAAGCATTTACCATTGATTAACAACCTCAGAGCTCACAGGTCTGTCTTTAAAGGTTTATATGTTATCGTTAATAATTCCTTTATGGAAAGATTTTATGGGATTGATACTTCTGGAACCAGACTATTGCGCTCTATATAAAAACGTGTCATCTTTTTGTTGTCTTTGTATAATTTCGTGGTCACATTCACTTCAGACTGCCAACTCTAAACTACAAACCCAAACTCGCACAAATGTGTCCACTTGAGTTACATAATACCATGCTGAACATACAATGTCACTGGACAGCCATAGAGACACACTACGAAGCCTTTTAGATGTATTTATTTGTAATGGGGTTGTCTCTATAAAAAAATGCTAATGTATTACACAACCTGTTTACCCCAGTGGAAACCTGGCCTCCAGTTTTGTGTTCAAGGTATCTCATTTGTGCTGATTTTGCACTTGAATTTTAAGCGCAAGGCTAAATAGATTTCAGTAACTACTGTTTGCATGCAAAAAATACCTTTCATTCACCCAAAAATAAAATGTCATTCCAAACCAGTTTGACGTTTTCTTCTTTGGAACACAAAAGAAGTCTAGAAGATTGTTCATACTCTTCTCCAAACAATAAAAGTGAATGTTACCAGTTGGCAGACTGAAAGACATGAGTAAATGATAACAGGATTTTCTTCTTTTTTCTTTTTCTTTTGGGGTGAACTATTCCTTCACTCAAAAGAAAAAAAAGTATTATTATTATTATTTTTAATTTCAAATAAAATGTCATCAAATTGAATTGATTGATCTTTAATAAAATAAATTAAAAACACAAGTATTTTAAGTTTTGTTCATTTTAATTTTGTTAAACATTGCAACATTAATTCAATTTGATGGAATTTTGTCATAAAAATTGAAATGCGTACATCTTAAAAATAGACTAATGTGCTTTTGAGTGTTTTACCAATAGAAAAATGGCATGTGGAGTGTTTAGATAAATGTTACATGGAAAAACAATGCAAGCGTTCATTTTCCTCAAAAAAGCTGAGTACTCCTAGTTCTCATCAGTACCTAAACAGGACAGGAAAAAAGGCATTTCGAGAGCCTGAAGGGGTTTTCCAGGGTATGTTTTTCTTCATTTTGAGTGGAAATATTAAAGCATGAATTGTTTCGTTTGGGGGTGTAGACAGGGGCTTCATACGGCTGTGAGGGAACATCCAGGACTAGCATTTCACAGGTATCGTCTGGTCTTCATTGGTCGTAATTTATTAGATGTAGTGTGATGGACTGCCAGCTACCTCTTTTTTCTGTCTCTCTTTCTCTTTGTCTCCGTTGCAGTCCATTTATCCTGTTTTATCTCTCTGCTCACAGCTATCATCTTACAGCCCAGAGTCTGGAGTAGCTAGCATCTCTGTTCATTTCAGACTAGGATCAGGATAAATCGGATACAGACCGCTCAGATGGTCATACGTTTGGAAGAACTCCTTAGTTCAGTTACTTGAGGAGTACAGATACTGTAGATCACGCTCAATCTTGTTTCCTTTTCGCCCCTCATTTAATATTAGATTTTATTACACAGCTCTCTGGAATACTTGATTCTGATTGGTCAATTGTGGCATTCTGCGGTTAAATATTTTTGTATAAGGACCGCTTAACCGTATAACTGACCGGTATTTTACTATCTCCCCTTTTCCTCTTTCTCCCCCAATGTTCCGCCAAGATTGACGAGGGCCTATGTGGTGGTCTGGTTTTACTGCTCGTATTACAGGGAAACTGTATGAAATTAAACTTTACCTCCTACATGTGTGAAATGATTAATTGACATTCCTCAGCATCCCCCCCTAAAAATCTCACTCAGATGGTGTCCATCCCCCGTCCCCCAAATAATCAAAACAAGCAAGCACAAATCCCCCCCCCCCCAATATTTATACCATGATCAGTGGAAACATGTAAACTCTTCACACTGCAGCCCCCCAACAACCCCCCCCCCACCAATGTTCAAGCCAAATCTACACCCTTGTGTCCACATGAGGTGCTTTACAGAAAGAGAACGATGAACTGGGGTCAAATATGTTCACTCTCAGTGGACAACAACAACAAAAAAAGAGCCGAGGAATATATTTTTACTCATCTATCAATGTTGGCACAGAGTCTTGCAAATCACTGTGTTTATTTTCCTCATGTTCCATTGGCTCTATGTAAGGCATGTGTTCTATTTTCTTTAGGTGACGCTCATGCTTTGAAGGATATGGGCAGGGCGTTAGTGCTCCACAGGCGGACGGTGATGCCCTATGCAGCCTACACCCGGAAGAGGAAGGGTTCTAACGATGAAAAGGAAGTAGAACAGTACGCCAGTCTGGTGGGCCAGACATGTGCAGAGAGAATTCTGCTCTACAGGGCCTAGAGTCTCATCACATGTCTCTCTCTCTATTTGTCTGTCTGTCTCAACATGCAATTGCTTGTCCTTCAGAACGCATGTCTGTTTATTGTCTCTCTGACTGTTTATCTTTGTTTCTCTTCTTCCTCGTCCAGAACACTCTCTCCATCTGCAGTTTCCTTTCTTTTTTTGCACTGGTGTGTGTTGCTTCATTTACTCCATCTTTCTCACTTGGTCTGTTTGGACTCCACTTTTATATATCTGGCCAACAATGCTGTGCAATCCCAATTGCTCACATGCAACAAACATAACAAAACAGGTACATATTTTATATCACAATGTATTTCAAAATATTACTCATTTACAAGTCACCAAGCAAGATCTTAATGGGATAGTTCACCCCAAAATGGAAACTGTCACATTCATGTTGTTCCAGACTTGAATGGCTTTCTTTCTTCCATGGAACACTAGAGGAAAGGTTTTGAATTGTTTTTTTTTTTTCTTTTTTTCATACAATGTAAAGGAGTGGTGTCTGAGGCTAACATTCTGCTAAACATCTCCTTTCGTGTTCCATGGAAAAAAAGAAAGTCATATGTGTTTATAAAACATTTAGTTTTTTATTTTGGTTGAACTAACTCTTTAACTAATAATGTATAGTAAGGCAAACCATAATTTGGAACATATAAAACCTCTGCATTTTAAGTGATGCAGGCACTGTCTGTCTGTCTGTTTATTGTTGGGTATTTCTCTACCAATGTTGTCCTTTGAACCATGCGAAAATCCTCAACTGACAAACGTTCAGCCTTTGGCAACAGATCACTGCTCTGCAAAAAATGTTCAGTGCTCCCAATATTGATATTTCTCTGATGTAAGTCTGCAGAAGTATCCATTAATATCCAAACAGATTTCCAGAGCAGGTGCTACGTCTACAGCGAATGCCGGGCGGTTAAATGAATTGATTTTCCTGTGGAACAATTTTTTTCTTTTCTCACTTTGTCTTTAAGTTTGAGTAATAGCTTGAGTGCATTTTGTTTTAATGTTATTGTTTTGTTTCAAACAAAATAAAAAGAAATTATGTACTATAATAGCTTGTCTGGTTTTGTTGGCGTTTTTGGGAAGGAAATCAGACTAGCAAGAAAACTAGCAAGAAAGAAAAACAAACATGAAATGGAAAAGATCATTTAAGTCATGAAGAGTAATACACTGGCCCCAAAAAGTATTTGGACACTCAAGCCCCTCTTTAATATGTATGAATATCATTACATTAGATAACAAAATATCAAACCAAGTGGCATTTATTTTAAAGAAAGATTACTATTTATATCTATCTACTAACTATAGATTTCATGTTTAAAATTAAGACAAAGTATTTTGAAACGTATGCCACTCTTATAAACGTATGGACATCATTGTGTTAGATGACAAAATAAACAAGGAGGCATTTATTTTCAGGGAAGGTAGCACTAGGGAAATAATTCACACACACACAAAGTTTTTTTTTTTTTATGTTTTAAATGCTAAAATAATAGATTTAATGTTCAAAATGAAGACAAAAAGTAGCAGAAAGAAAGTGGCATTTATTTTAAAGAAAGATAAGGCAAGCATGTCTTAAAGGTCAAGGTCAAACTTTATTTATAAAGCACATTTCTAATACAACTAATGTATCCAAAGAGCTGTACAAAGATAATTTAAACAATAAAAAGCAGAAATAATATAGTACAAAAGCTAAGATAAAACCATTATTTAATCCACTTCTGAATGAGACTCAAAAGCCAGGGTATAAAAGTGAGTCTTCAGGGCTGATTTAAAAGCATCGAGAGTGGGAGCTGATCTAATACTCAACGGTAACTTATTCCACTGCCTGGGACCAGCTATCGAGAAGGCACAATCACCTTTACGTTTTAGGTGTGACCGAGGTATCTGAAGGAGTTTATCGGCAGATCTAAGATTCCTTGCGGGCTGATGTCAAATCAGCAGATCTAATAAGTAAGAAGGGTGTGGCCAGTTAAAGATTTAAAAACAAATAATAGAACCTTAAAATGGATCCTGTATTTGACAGGTAACCAGCGAAGAGAAGCCAGAATAGGGGTAATACTGCCTCTTTTTCTGGTGCCAGTCAGTAATCTTGCAGCAGCATTCTGTACCAAATGCAAACGGTATAAAGATGACTGGCTGAGGCCCAAATACACAGCATTGCAATAATCAAGCCTAGATGATTCAAAAGCATGGATGACTATCTCCATATCTTTAAATAAGAGCATCGGTTTTAACTCTGCAATTATACTTAATTGAAAAAAGCTGCTTTTCACCACCACACTGACTTGTTTCTCAAAGTTTAGCTCAGAGTCAAAGACTTCACCAAGATTTTTTGCATAAGGGCGAATATGCGAAAGACCCCATATAGTTAGAAATTCGAGGGGTGGTGCTAAGAGAACCAAAAACAAGAATATCAGTTTTGCTTTCATTTACATTTGAAGTCAGAAGTTTATATACACTTAGGTTGAAGTCATTAAAACTCATTCTTTAACCACTCCACAGATTTAATTTGAGCAAACTATAGTTTTGGCAAGTCGTTTAGGACATCTACTTGACATGACAAGACTAATTTTTCCAACAATTGTTTACAGACAGATTGTTTCACTTTTAATTTACTATATCACAATTCGAGTGGGTCAGAAGTTTACATACATTAAGTTAACTGTGCCTTCAAGCAGCTTGGAAAATTCCAGAAAATTATGTCAAGCAAACAATTAGCCAATTAGCTTCTGATTGGAGGTGTACCTGTGGATGTATTTTAAGGCCTACTTTCAAACTCAGTGCCTCTTTGCTTGACATCATGGGAAAATCAAAAGAAATCAGCCAAGACCTCAGAAAAAAAATTGTGGAACTCCACAAGTCTGGTTCATTCTTGGGAGCAATTTCCAAACACCTGAAGGTAAAACATTCATCTGTACAAACAATAGTGCAATAATGCAATAGTACTCCTTCCGCTCAGGAAGGATACGCATTCTGTCTCCTATAGATGAACGTAGTTTGGTTTGAAAAGTGCAAATCAATCCCAGAACAACAGTAAAGGACCTTGTGAAGATGCTGGAGGAAACGGGTAGACAAGTATCTATATCCACAGTAAAACGAGTCCTATATCGACATAACCTGAAAGGCTGCTCAGCAAGGAAGAAGCCAATGCTCCAAAACACCATAAAAAAGCCAGACTACAGTTTGCAAGTGCACATGGGGACAAGGATCTTACATTTTGGAGAAATTTCCTCTGGTCTGATGAAGCAAAAATTGAACTGTTTAGCCATAATGACCATCATTATGTTTGGAGGAAAAAGGGTAAGGCTTGCAAGCCGAAGAACACCATCTCAACCGTGAAGCATGGGGGTGGCAGCATCATGTTATGGGGGTGCTTTGCTGCAGGAGGGACTGGTGCACTTCACAAAATAGATGGCATTATGAGGATGGAAAATTATGTGGATATATTGAAGCAACATCTCAAGACATCAGCCAGGAAGTTAAAGCTCGGTCGCAAATGGGTCTTCCAAATGGACATTGACCTCAAGCATACCTCCAAAATTGTGGCAAAATGGCACAAAGTCAAGGACAACAAAGTCAAGGTATTGGAGTGGCCGTTACAAAGCCCTGACCTCAATCCAATAGAAAATTTGTGGTCAGAACTGAAAAAGCATGTGCGAGCAAGGAGGCCTACAAACCTGACTCATTTACACCAGTTCAGTCTGGAGGAATGGGCCAAAATTCCAGCAACTTATTGTGAGAAGCTTGTGGAAGGCTACCCAAAACATTTGACCCAATTTAAACAATTTAAAGGCAATGCTACCAAATACTAACAAAGTGTATGTAAACGTCTGACCCACTGGGAATGTGATGAAAGAAATAAAAGCTGAAATAAATCATTCTCTCTACTTTTATTCTGACATTTCACATTCTTAAAATAGTGATCCTAACTGACCTAAGACAGCAAAAGTTTTCTACAATTAAATGTCAGGAATTGTGAAAAACTGAGTTTAAATGTATTTGGCTAAGGTGTATGTAAACTTCTGACTTCAACTGTAGATGGAGAAAGCTCCTAGCCATCCAACATGTTACATCCTCAAGACACTTATTAATATTTGCACAGCAGCCATCATCAGGATGCAGTGGAACGTACAGCTGTGTATCATCGGCATAGCAATGATAAGAAATATGATATTTCTTCAAAAGAACTCAAAGGTAACATGTACAATGAAAATAAAATAGGGCTTAAAATGGAACCTTGAGGCAGGCCACTGGAGAAAGCAAAGCACGTCACAAAAGATTTTTAAGAAGAAGTTTGGTTTTAAATTATTAAGCAAAAGGCATTCAATATGAAGACTAAAGTATTGTGACACTTACTGGTTGTCAAACCTCTTACAAAACATGTCCATAGTTAATGTGGTTACACTGCTAGGACACCTGTGTGAACTTAAGGGGAACTGACTTCGTACATCCACTAAAATCACTGTGACACCAGCTGATTAAAAGTCGAAAAGATGCAAAAATGGTTCAGAAAAGTAAAGTTAGTTCTGAGAAAAGCTCTTGCATCAGTTGTTTGCAGATTCTTAAGTGCTTAAGTGTGCAAATACTTTTTTGAGGTCACTATATATACTTCGACACAATACTACAGCAAAACCGGCTAAACACCAGCTTGTTTGACTTAGACCAGGTGACAGGTGTCAAATATGAGAGCACGAAAGCATCATCTCCTGCTGCAGGTGACGTTCTCTG
Organism: Myxocyprinus asiaticus; assembly: GCF_019703515.2. Lineage (NCBI taxonomy): Eukaryota > Metazoa > Chordata > Actinopteri > Cypriniformes > Catostomidae > Myxocyprinus > Myxocyprinus asiaticus. The sequence continues at coordinate 42,822,193 of NC_059366.1, read as the reverse complement.
GGCCTGAGCTCCTATCCTAAAGACTAAAAAGCCTAAATGCTGATGCAGACTGCTGACTCATTCACGTCTGGCCCAGGATGGTGTGCTGTGTCGGCCCAGACCTGAAGTGGAGTGGGTGGCCTTGGTGGGGAACCAAGAGCAAGAGCCAACTGTAGCTCCAAACAACATGCAAAAAACCCCACATGGCTTCAACAGCAAAATACACGACCTCAAAAGGAGTCATACGAGCTAACCTGTTCTCATCTGGATCTGTATGCAAGCACTTAGAGGAAAAGTTTGTGGTTTGTGTGTTTTAAATGATTTCCTTGCCGAGTCACCTTTTCCTGTTGTCTCTTTGAAGCTCAATCAAACATGGTTCTGCCAGCAAAAGTTCTGCTGTCCATTAGAAACCCCAAACAAAACAGAGAAAATCTTCCCCTCAAGGCTTTCGTATCTTCTCATTAGATTGAAGCTGCCATCAAAACACGGTAAAGGATAGTAAACCTGAAATCGGATGAATTTATTTCCCTGTATTATGTCTTTGGATGGCCACCTAACTTAGGCCACGTTCACTCAGATACGTTTTCGTTTGAGAATACGTTGATTTCGCGACATTTACGCCTCTCATCCACACTAGAATGGTGTTTTCCTCCACCGAAAAGTTTTTCCCTTACCGCATACTTAGATAAATGAGTTTTCAAATGCAACAATGTAACAAACTGCCCACATTAAATCTGGTTTGACCGTTCAGACTGTTGCATTAACTAAAATCTGATTTAAAATGGATTTAAAAAATGGATTGGGCTTGTGAAAATTGGATTTCATGTGGTTTAACCCAATCCTGTCTTGTGTGGATAGACTTTTGATTATGGGCAAGAAGTCTAGTTGACATTAATGGGTCAAAAATTTAACCAAAAGCCCCTTAATCTCTCAAATGCATATTTGCAACCTAGTCTAATAGAATGTTACTAAACATTTTTGCAAACTGACTTTTATGTGCTGTGTTATACATTTCACCGCATGAACACTAGAGGCACTACAACAACAGTGCGTTTTATTTATTTTCACACAAATCACGAGTACAATGGCTGATTATGACTTCATAAATTCTTATTTTTCGCACTATTACTCAAACGCTGCTATTTTATATCGAAACACTTTTACTCAGTTTTACTCACATCATTTGAAAAATTATAAATTTTAAGGCTTGTATTACATAAACACCTACATTTACACATGTGATTACCAATGTGATTAGCTTGTGCGGTAGCTCACCTTGTAGAGTGTTGGACTTTGGACTCGGTGAGACGAAAGTGTCATAGAAGTGACACGAAATGACGTGGTTGCTTTAGAAAATGTACTTTTCATGTTGCATTTGCTTTAAGGACAGGTTAGGTTTAGGTTAAAGTTGTAAAGTTATGGAGCTACGTTTTACTCATTAAAACCTCCATCTAATATTCACCTTAAAAACTTTGTCTGATTACGACACCTTTTCACTCGCTTTTGGCGCCCCCCGCTGGACATTTCACTGAGAAATTGCAGCCAAATGTGTAATGAAGCATGTAATTTTGTTTTGCCAAAAATTTGCCTTTTTAACGTAACTTTCATGAGATCAGCCTGCATATTTAGGTTGCAGCAGTCTAACTTAGAGATCTTTTCAACGTTCCCAGAACTTCTTCATAGTTTGCAGCATCATCTATTTCCAACCACTCGCACTTGGATAAGCATCCTATGTCAGTAGAGTAACCATTCTTATATTGGTTAAAACACTGTGTCCAAGTTATGTTCAAACACACAAAAGTTGGTAAATCCCCTCTATCACGCACACAGCGTGGAGTCTGATTTGAAGAAATGAGGTCGGATTTAGTGCCATCAGGTGCCGACCACAGTATCGGAATGCTGGATGCTTTATAGCACTGGTGAAGACATTTTCTCTTCTGTAAGCTCTTTTCATGTTTCATTGCTTTAACCACTGGGTTTTCCGTGTGGAAAGGCCACAGGAACCGGTCAGAGTACTCCCTCCTTCAGAGAGGAAAAGGGAAACGGTAAACATTGAATGAGATGAGAGGATGACTTGTAACCTCTGGTAATGATTTTGTTGTTGTCCTACACAACCTACTGCAGTTGGGGAAGATGAGTCAGATCATTAAGATAGATCTGAAGGCTCAAATCAGTGACTATTAGTTATGTATCACTCTACACTCAGAAAAGCACTCAATTTAGGGTAAGAATCATTAGAGCGCAACAGTGCCTGGCGACTTTTTCAGCCATCTTGGTTCTGAAAGTATTTTCCCCCATTATTATTATTTTTTAAAGAGTTCTAAGCCACTACCCAAACCAACCAGCTCTGAGGTGAATCACAACATTACAAACTTTGATTTGAAGTAAAACAAAATTTGGAAATTGGACAAAAAGACAAAGGTACAAGACCGTGTACTTAACATCTTCCATGAGTGAGTGAACTACAATCCTATGAAGCATTACAAATGACGTAATCAAATAAAAAACAATGGAAATATATAAATGATTGATTTAATGTTGCTGATAATTGGTATAGAAACAATATAGTTTAATTTTATTGCAAAATATTTTTAACTATATAAAAAGTAGTTTGAAAGTGTAGGGCAGTCTCTGCAGGGCTGTTTTGGTGCGCTTTGTCCGCTGCAGTTTTCTGACTGGTGGATCATTTCTCTTCAGGATCATGGGTAGTGTCGTTCTTTACCAGAAATTCTGCTATTAAACACGATTATTTCAAATGAACTTGAAATAATGTGCACTGATGGCTTCAACAGAAGTATATACAATTGATTAATAACCTCGGAGCTCACGGTTGGTCTTTAAAGGTTTATAAGTTATCGTTAAAACTCAATTTGCCTCTGGGGGAAATTAATGGGATTTTTACATCCGGAGTCAGACTGTTGTGCTCTGATTAAAGCTCAAACTAAGATTAGGGATTGGAACAAACCATAACCCTCGTCCCAAACCACTTGTGCTACAGATATGGCGGGAGATAAAATGACAGAAAATTTTGCAGACTTGCATTGTAGGAGAGACATAAGCCGTATCTAGAGACCAAAATATCATAGAGACTGGGGTGGCCTCTTTCGGGCCAGTAAGCGAGAAATCTAGTCTGTTCATATTGCTTTGCAAGGAAAATGTATAAATGGAACTTTTCAACATCACCTTAAAAAAAAACATGATATTAATGTGTATTTTTACATGGTTCCAAGATGGTAATACCAGGGTATTCTTTAAAGGGGTCATGAATTGGAAAAACAAACTTACCATGATATCTTGACATATAACAGTTCATTGCACTATAAAAACATACTGTACATTTCAGAACCGAAAACTTCTTCGTTAGATCAAAAAAAAGGCTTTATTGAAACCAAGGTGCCAAAATGACTTGTTCTCTACTTCCTCCTCACTAATACGTCATAGTGAGGTATTACATCATCACAGGCCAGCCTCTGCATAAACAGATCAACACCTACTTTATCGTTGACGCAGCTTGCGGTTAGAGTAGAGCAGTGAGATTATTTTTGGAGCAACAGGAGGTGTCACGATGGCCACGAAGATGTCAAGACGTTGTGCAGTGCCGGGTTGTGGGAAACTAGATTTCTTGCATTTGCTTTGCAAGGAACCCAACATTAAGAAAGTGTGGCTGATATTTATTTTTAATGAAGTCCCGGATCGTGTCGGTAAGAACATGTTTGTTTGCTCGCTTCATTTAACCGATGATTCTTTCACAAACAAGACACAGTTCGAAGCAGGCTTTACAGAGAGACTTAAATTAAAAGTTGATGCAGTGCCAACTATATTGGACCCGACAGTGATGTCGCAACAAACAAGTGTGAGTATCCATGTTAATTGTTTTGCTTTGTATGATACATGACTGTTAGATGTGTACTGAGTATTTGATTTGATCCTAGTGATGTTAGACGCTCGTGTATTAGTTTTAATGCACAGGGATCTCTAAGCAGCATATATTTTCTTGTTCTGTTGGCATGATGGCACAATTGCCACAGATGCACCTAAAGAGAATTGATATCAATATATTTAAACAATCTCTTTCCTTTTTAATGAAAACATGACTCACTGTAATGAACAATGTATGCATTTGTCACTACACTGAATATATGATGAAAGATGATTATATGACGAACGACCGGTGAATGTATCCTGTATACGTTTTCATGTTGCACGGTAAGTGTATCCTTTTATAATTATAGCACCATGTATTTACTCTTTATTTGGTACTGTCATGCGTTACTCAGCATTTGTAAAACACAGAAATGTTTCACCGTTGGAAAATGCCCCAACGTTGTAACGAGATACACACCGTTGTGTCACGTCTTGATTTAAACAACAATAAGTAATACCTATTACACAAATAGACAAGTAAATTACAGTGATTACGTGCCACGCTGTCACATACTGCAGTATCCGTGGTGTTTGTGGAGGGGGTTAATTTTCTTCAAATTCGGGATCAGACTCTGGCTCAAACATGATGATGGATGAATTCCTCTGGTTGTCATTATTTTAACCATCAGAAGTTTCCAAAACAACCCCACATGTGCGTAATGGCGGGGGCATTTAGGCTTATCCACATGCAAAGATGTTACCCAATCACAGCAGTGGCCGTTTACACTGAAGTCTTCAAGAACACATGCCCCAAAAAATGGAGCGTTTGAATCAGAGGCACAAAATGGATAGAAAATGACCAATTATTCTTTTAATGAAAAAAATCACACTAACATTGTAAGTCGAGGTCCTCAAGGAACATTATAAAATAAAATACAAATCCAATTCATGACACCTTTAAATACAATTGTAAATTAGTGGGTATCACTTTATTTTACATTACTGTTCTATATTTACTTACTATATAATTACAACAATTACAGTAATTACTAGGTACTAACCCTAAACCTAACCCCAACTCTAATCTTAAAGGCATAGTTCACCCCAAAATGAAAATTCTCTCATCATTTACTCACCCTTAAGCCATCCCAGATGTGTATGACTTTCTTTCTTCTGCAGAACACAAATGAAGATTTTTAGAAAACTATTTCAGCTCTGTAGGTCCATACAATGCAAGTGAATGGGTGCCAAAATTTTGAAGCTCCAAAAAGTCAGCATAAAAGTAATCCATAAGACTCCAGTGGTTAAATCAATGTCTCCAGAAGCGATTGTGGTGATGGTGATTAACATTCTTCATGCATATCGCCCCCTACTGGGCAGGGGGAAGAATTTCTAGCATAAGAGGACTTAAATATTGATCTGTTTCTCACCCACAGTTATCATATCACTTCTGAAGATATGTATTAAAACACTGGAGTCGTATCGGTTACTTTTATGATGCCTTTGTGTGCTTTGTGGAGTGTCAAAATTTTGGCACCCATTCACTTGCATTGTATGGACCTTCAAAGCTGAAATATTCTTCTAAAAATCTTCATTTGTGTTCTGCAGAAGAATGTAAGTCATACATCTCTGGAATGTCCCGAGGGTGCATAAATGATGAGAGAATTTTCATTTTTGGGTGAACTATCCCTTTAACCTATATTAAGTACATGTTGTTACCTAATATTACTCAGTAGTATTCTTGGGTAAGTATACTGAAAGTACACGTACTGTAAAATAAAGTGCAATCAATCAGTGTTTTAATCAAACAGTACTATTTCGGGGGGCCTGGGTAGCTCAACGAGTTAAGACACTGACTACCACCCCTGGAGTCGCAAGTTCGAATCCAGGGTGTGCTGAGTGACTCCAGCCAGATCTCCTAAGCAACCAAATTGGCCTGGTTGCTAGGGAGGATAGAGTCACATGTTGTAACCTCCTCATGGTCGCTATATTGTTGTTCACTCTCAGTGGGGCACGTGGTGAGTTGTGCATGGATGCCACAGAGAATAGCGTGAAGCCTCCACACGTACTAGGTCGCTGCAGTAACTCGCTCAACAAGCCACGTGATAAGATGCACGGATGACAGTCTCAGACACGGAGGCAACTGAGATTCATCCTCCGCCACCTGGATTGAGGTGAGTCACTACGCCACCACAAGGACTTAGTGCACACTGGGAATTGGGCATTCCAAAAATTGGGGAGAAAAAATAAAATACAAATAATATATATATATATATATATATATATATATATATATATATATATATATATATATATATATTTTAAAACAGTACTATTTCAGTGTAACATAATATTACCATATGATGCCATCACTGTACCATGTTACTGCCGTAGTACATTTTTATGTAAGGGTTCCCTTTCAGCAAATCTCACATCTGTACTTGTTAATTGTTGAATCAATGTTTTTTTTTTTTTTTTTGCAGATCATAATTTAAAAAGTAGCCTATTAACTCTTCAGAATAGGAATGTGCAGCAAACACACACGTCTCCTTAAAGATATCCGTGTTCCTCAGAGAAACTTAACGACTGGCCCCTCTGTTCAACATTGCCGGTAAAACACCATCTCTCCTCTTACCCGTGTGATCTCTGTTTATCTCTCTTAAAAGAAGCTTGTTTTTCATCTTAACATGGCGGCTTCATCGAAACACTCACAATGCCCTCTCAGTGTGTTTGTGCATTCCGTACGTGCTCTCTATACATGTTTTTGCTGGCACTGATACAAGATTTTAGAATAAAGTGAAGTGTGAATCTCTGATCTTCATATGTAATATCATTAGGGGTTAGCGTTCTAAGTTTGTGATTTTATAATCATCTTAATGTTCTTTTTGTGTCTTTAACTTTCAAAGTAACATGTTTGGTTTAGCAGCCAGATGAGCAACATAACATAAGATATTATTAGCGCTGTTTTTATATTTTTGCAATCATCTGTGATGATCGTGTGGCACTGTTATGCAAATCGCTGATGACGTTTGAGTTGTGTATATTCCATCCTCTCTCTTTGAGTTAATGTGTTTTTGTGGCACCTAGACAGGGAGGCGTGCAGGCCCCCGAGCGGAAGCACGCAGGACAGTGGAAGATCTGAAGTGTATTGTGAACAGGGGCCCTGGATTAGGTGTACCGGGACCTAAATGCAGGGCTTTTCTCTAAGGGATTAGGCCTGGGGCTCGAGTGACCCCCACTGTCCCTTGACTCTGTCAGTAACATTCATCTGCTTTCAACCATGATGGTTAGCATTCTCTGCTCTGCTTATCACACATCTTCATTGCCCTCATTTCCTCCACTTTCTGCTGTCATATTTAGAAAAAAAAAAAAATCCATCTTTTTACTTTGACTATTGATTATACACTATATGGCCAAAAGTTTGTGGACACTCCCTTCTAATTAATGAATTTGGTTACTCCATTAAATCCAGTAAAGAAAAATCTAAGGGTGTGTTCACACTTGTAGTTCGGTTTTCTTGGTTCTCTTGGTCCGGACCAAAAAAGAAAATGATACATTTAGTCCTGGTTCGCTTAGCGTTCACACTGGCATTTTTAACACCAAACCTAATGATACAAAACCAAAGGCATCAGGAAAAAGTTACAACCTGATTGGACAGCTTTTATGACGTATATGTTTTTACGGAACTTGCCGATCATCCAAAACAATGCTGGCTGCTAGGCTAAATGCACTCGTTATATTTATATATGTATATATGGTGGTATTTTTACCAGCTGAGAACAAACAAAGAGCTAATAAAATGTGTAAAGGAGTCAAAACAGCACCAGGAATTCCTCCGTTGCACACACAAATGAAGATATGCTGCAAGGACGGCTGACGGCAGTTCCGACGCCTGTACCGAACTGTAATGGGCAACATAGCTCCTATGATGAGAAGAACCAGGTATGCTTGAGATCAGTATTAGGAAAATTACTTCCTGTTTTTGGTCCGTTTAGATGTCTTTGGTCCATGTTGCATTCATATATCAATCGAACCGCACCAGAGTTCGTTTGGAAGCAGACCGAGACCCACTATTCAGGCGGTCTCAGTCCGTTTGTTTGGTGCGCACCAAGCTTCGGATGGCAGCGTTCACACTTGTTCAAATGAACCGCACTAACAGAGCAATCACACCAGAGTTCATTTTAATCGAACCAAACCTGCCAAATGTGAACACACCCTTAATGCTTCTTTATGTAATGGCTCGGGCTTTGTGTGCTTCCAAATTTGTAGCAACTGTTTGGGGATAGCCCTTTTCTGTTCCAGCATGACAATGCCCCTGTGAACAAAGTGAGGTCCATAAAGAAATGGTTTACTGTGTCTGGCATGGAAGAAATGGACTGGCCTGCACAAAGCCCAGACCTGAACCCCACTGATCACTTTTGGTGTGAACTGGAACAGCAACTGTAAGTCAGGCCCCATCGACCAACATCAGTTCCTGACCTCACTGATAGCCTTGTGTCTGAATGAGAGCAAATCCCTGCAGCCATGTTACTACATACAGTATAGTGGAAAGCCTTCCTAAAAGAGTGGAAGCTGTTATTACAGCAAAGGGGGAAATTGATGCCTAAGGTTTTGAAATCAAATGTTCATCAAGCACATATGGTGTCCACAAACTTTTGGCCATATAGTGTACTTGCGGTTAAGGATTCTAACAAACCCCTACCCCTAAGTACTTTTTTGAAGTCCCCATTGTTTTTGTGCCATCCCAAGATCTGTGCTGATATACATCCATAGTCTCTTTTCTTTCATCTAAAATTGAAAGGATGACATTTACTTGATTTTTACCGCAGAAAAACATGTGGTTTGTGAAAATATGAAGGCAAAAGAGATTGAATTGGGTCATTTATGAGGAATTGGGTGTACTTTGATGGGATATGGATGGTGTCTCCTAATGCTGGTCCAACTAAAGATAGTATGAACTTTTAATGAGGCTTTCTTTTGTGATCTGCATTGCTCAAAATCACTTTTTTAAAGAGATAGTTCACCTAAAAATGAAAAACATACACCGGATTCACCCTCATGTTGTTCCAAATATGTATGACTTCATTTCTTTGTGGAACAGAATGCCCCCCCCCCCCCCACCAAAGCTCATGAATTGGAGTTTATATTTAAAAAGCTCTGAATCTTGCACTTTTATGAATGCTGTTATTGTACAGGTTTAATGTTTGGCATCAGTATGTCCACCCTGCTGAGTCTAAGGGAGAGCTGGCCAGGGTCGAGTACAGAAAAATACCTGTACAATTAAGATTATTAAATATCACACTTACTGTGCAGTGCAGGCCACACTGGCCCTGTGTGACAAGTTAACTTTTAGCTCACAAAACCTTATGAATCAGTCAGACTGAAGTTTTTCTTAAAGATTGAGTTAAACAAATGTGAGCTGACAAATTTGACCAAAAGAAGTGATCTTAGAAGGCTGCATGGTTATAAAACAGCCTTCGAGTTGGGAGTGTGCCTTAAACTGCTACCAATATGTTTGTCTTTGCTTTGGTAAAGTTTACTATTTCTCTTTCCAATGTGGCAAATGCTCTTTTGCATAATGAGGTGTTCTTACCTGGTTTCTGTCATGGATAAATGCATTTATGTCATTATTTTGTCTGTAAAAGCAACAACTGTTCACGCTTATAAATGTTATTTTGCCCAGTAAAGATGGAACTCCTTCCCTCTTCTTGTCCTCTGCTCAACTCTTCACACCTCATTTGATGCTGTAAATGCATTTGGCTCAGTTGTTATCCAGTAAACGGTGTACTTTTTCTCATTAATTGTCTGTAATAGTCTTTCTTCCAAGAGCTGCTATTGTTCTGTGAATTTATTTTCACCCGTCTCCAAATGTCCGTATTTTTTTTACACGCAATTCATATTCCCTGTAGATCTATTAGTTTATTTAAATCCAGTTGCATTTTTTTAAGAGCCAACAGTGTTATGACGCACGGTGAGTTGTTTTAATTGGGTTTGTGTAAATGTGACAGACCCCTAAAAAAGTGTCAAAGTTTGACAAATGCAATTTTGTCAAAAAACACAGTGCTTTAAACAATATTACAACAATTCTCTTTTAAATGTATTTAAAAAGGTAATTATAGAGTTATGCTTTATAATTGTTTTGTTTTTTTTTTTCCAATGAATGCTACTTTGTCTGGAAAAGTGTCCAGATACTTTTTGGGGCTGCTGTTTAAATTTCACCATAGTGTTAAAAGATCTATTCTTGAGTTTACTTGAATATCATGAGTCTTTGCAGTTTAACCCAGTTTATTTCTATCTTTCACAGAATGGGTGGAGTGAAAAATTGCTTTTTCCATTTTTCTCTCCAAAATGTTCTCTCCATCTCTCACTGACTGTAACCGAACTGGTTGACCACAAACTGATCGGTTGCCCTTTGATAGATGGACCGCTGATTTGGAGGAGTGTTTCATAAGTGTAATTGTTTTTTCTCCAAGGGCAGAAGAATGAGTTTACTGATGTTCACGGAGACACTGAAGTTAGCAGTGCATGATCGCCACTTGCAGATATTCTATGAATTCTGTAATATGTTTTTTGGTTACATTTCTTTACTGGAGACCTAATTTTCACCCAGTGCTTAATGTTTTTGAGAGAAGAAAAAAAAACTATTCTTGTTTAAAACCACACATCTTCACTTAGTAGACAACACTGCGCATTTGAATCTCTTCAAACAAATTCAAAGTAAGAAGTATTTCTAAGTCACATGCACCCTTACAAAAAATACCAGTATGCAGTACCAATGATGCATACCTTTGTATTATTACCATATTCACATACCATGGTATTAACATGGAATACCATGGTTTTGCCATGAAATATATTCAGAGTTTTGAGATACTTGGCCGCAAGTAAATTGTATCTTCTCAAGAGTAAGTGAATATTCTATATATGTTTGTAGATTTAAAAAAAATTTTTTTATGTGAAATCTGTTCTTAATACTTGAACTTCAACCATGGTACTGCATGGAACATGTAAAAAAAATAAAAAAATAAAAAATAAAAAAAATTGTCATGGTAACATCATAGTACTCCAATTATACAATAGTACTACCATGGTACATGACCAAAAACAAGGTAGTACCATGGTACATGTAAAAAAAAAAAAACATGGTACTTCCAATGATATGATGGTACATGTCCCAAAAACCAGGTAGTACCATGATACATGGTAGTATCATGGTACTACATGGTACTTCTAATAATACTTTGGTGCTACCATGATACATGACCAAAAACAAGGTAGTAATTTAAAAAAAAAAAAGAAAAAAGAACATGGAAGTATCATGAAGTACTATGGTAGTACCAAGAATGCCTTAATACTACCATGGTACATGCCCAGAAACATGGTCCTACTGTACCATAGTACTCCAAAAAATACCATGGTTTTACCATGGCACATGTCCAAAATACATGGAGTACCATGGTATATGTAAAAAAAAAAAAAAAAAGAACACACATACACATTGTACTACCATGTCACATGCCATAAAAATATGGTAACCATGGTCCTCAATGGTACTTCCAAAAATATCAGGGTACTCCCATGTTACATGCACAAATACATGGTGCTACCATGGTACATGCCCCAAAAACATAGTAGTACCATGGTACATAATTGTCGAAAGTCTAGCTCTGTGAGACTAATAAATCTCTGACTTAGTCCAGGTTTAATGTTGTTCTGAGACACTGGTTTCTAGAGAGAAGATCCAGCTTCCTTAACTGAAATGGGGAGGGTAGTCCTCTAATTGAGGGTCTTTAGAGAGCTGAAAAGAGATATACTTCATTAAAACCCACCACCTCATGCCTGAGAGAAGCCAGCGAATCGTACCCTTCCTAACCTGACTTAACTCTCTCTGACAAAATAACTGCACCACGAATATGTGGTTTCAGCTTCTTCATATAATTATAGACTGCTTTTTCGATTACCTCGGCTAATGTGTGAGCAGGGTGTCTCGAACGTTTCTATCGTGTCTGTTTTTCAGGTTTGACAGGTGTGATGGTATATGGTAGAAATTTGTGAACTTGGGGATGCACCGGTCAACTAGTTTGTTTGTCCTGCCACTGATAGATGTGCTGGATATGTGTGGCATATACGTGCATGTCATTTTCACAAGAGGTCAACATCTGTTAAATGAAGTGTTTTTTCCTGGGCAATAACAGTGAAAATGTTCAATGTATTTTTTTGTAGCCAAACCTTTAAATTTTGTGACTATACAGAAATAGACTTTCAAAAATGAACCCACCCTGAGAAATATTAACTGGAGTAAAAACTGTGACAACTAGCCCCAATCTCCCCTGTGGAGGTATATACAAAGGTATATAGAAAAAATATGTATACCAAATAAAGAAGTCTGCATTGGGATAATAACTTGACACCAAGAGGAGGTTGAACAATTGTCTTCCTAATTTCTATCTTGTGTTTAAACCTGGAAAGAAATTGCAAATTTAGTGTCGCTCAAAGTGTACTGGAACACCTGAAGGTAAAGTCTGGGAATTTTAGTTTCTTATCATATGCCAAGACCAGTTGCCAAGCATCAAACATTCTCTTAAAGTTCTTGTCCAGGCTTCTGAAGTTCAGCAAAATTGGTCTCATTATTTCATGCTTGTAAAACCATATGATCTCAGGTGTTGTTCGTAATGCTGAGGTGTTTTGGAGTTTTTGATAATGTACTATGACCGGGCATAGTAGCAGGTGTGTATCATAATACACGTTTGCAATGCTGGATGTAAACGGTACTCAACATACAGTTATGTGGCAAGTTTTTCATATTTCTAAGATGTTAACTGATGGAATGAAATTAAAAACATTTAGCAAAGCTTTTTGATCTTGACAGCTTAAGTCACTATCCATTTTTATTGTATTATAATGAGCAACATTCTGTTAAACAGCTCCTTTTGTGTTCCAAAGAAGAAAAGAAGTCATACAGGTCTGGAACAATATAAAAGTAAATGATTTTGAGGGAATAATTATTTTAATAGATGTTTATGTAACCTAAAGTTATTGTTTTTCTTTTTGGGTAAAAGGCCCAGAGTCTGATGGATAAATACTACTAAATCCTTCAACTTTTCTCAGCTGGAGCTCTGTGATGCAGAACCGAATCTGAGAAGCGTGGTTTAAACAATAGCACCCATAAATCCAACCATATATGGAGTCCTTTCATCAAGATGAGCTTCTGATAATACAGCGGATACGTTTGCAGACCTTGAGGGCATATCGACTCTTAGCCACTGTGGCTTTTGGACGAGACAAATCGGTGGCTTTGAGAGGCAGATTATACGGAGGCAGTTCGCTCCCTCTCGTCTGGCTGAGGAAACACTGTGTGCGTGAGTGAGTCGACTTAAGAAGTCTTCCAGCAGCTCATTTGGCTGCTCACTGTGTGTTCCAGAGCGAAGCCTCGCACCTGGCTCGCTACAAGCACTGGAGGTCACGTCTGGATGGCCGCCCGCCCTCCATTGTGTCTCTGCTGCTCAGCGAGCTGTTGTTTCTTAATGATATACATAGACTTTGGCTGCTGTCCATTTGTTTTGACTTTTCTACTGCAGTGGAGGAACAAGGGCCTGAAGCCACGTTAACATGGGAGCATTTTTGGATGAATGTGCACAAATTCTGTGCCACTAAACAGAATTGCATAAATAAACATTGTTTTCATATAGCTCTCTGAATACCCGCCACCAATTGCTGATGGTCAAACAAAAAGATAGACCTACCCCCAACTGACAACACTGGTCAATGTTTTTGTGTCAGTATGGACTGGTCGCTCAATACAACCAGAGGAATTTTTAAAGCGCCACAAAGACGGTTTACAGTTTTCAAGAAAATTTATCTACGAATGGCTTACTTATAGTTGTTCCTGCATATTAAGCTGGGATAGGAGAAAGTATTTTAACACCGAAAAAGTTGCATACTTCAGCTTTAAAGAAAAAAAAATAAAAATAAAAATAATATATATATACAGTATATATTGTTTGAAGACAATTAAGCCTATTGTGACATTATTTCCATGACAAATAAGGTAATTACATTTTTATATAAATTACCATAAATATATATTATATTTTATATCAAGGCTGTAACCATGTCTTGAACATTGGGGTGGGCCATTTTTGGGGTGGGGGGTTGCGGGTGTTGAGGTCACAAATATAATTGTCCTCTTTGGTCCTTTAAAATAGTAAAGGCTCTGAATGCAGTCATTTTCTGAATAAAGGCTTTAAATGTGATAAAGGACCAAAATTTGATAATTTTTTGTTTTAAAAGATACATGTTTTTTCACACAGAAGTTTACCTTACTATAATCTTTTCTTCAAGAACCTGAACGCTGCTCCATACAAAAACAGTTCATATTGAGAACTACTGACAAGGTCCAAAGAAAAAAAATCATTATTAATATACCATAAATGTAGTCCATATAACAAAAAGCTGTTGTATGTCCCCAGAAAGCTTGGAATATAATCCACGAGTCATATGGACTACTGTTATGATGTCTTTACACTGAACCTTTAATAATGCTTTATAGTATTTGAAAGATCCTGCTCACTATAAACTGTTATTCTATGGAATAGAGCTGCTTAAAATATCTATTTTATGTTCCAAGAAAAAGTAACAGCATGTGGGTTTTGAACAACATAAGGGTGAGTATATGAGTGAGTAAAAGTACATTTTCCATTTTTAGGTGAACTACTACTTTAGGTAACTGGTGGCTCATTTTTATGAGCACAAACCTGACAAGACATACTCAAAAGTAGACTCTTTTAAAAATAGACTCTTAGGAGATGCTGTATAAAATTCAGAATTAATTATAGACATAATGAAATTTT